>NW_020440825.1:406523-414947 GCF_000699045.2 Agrilus planipennis
GGCATGAAGGTCTAGTCAGAGACATATTAGAGGCAGAAACAGGAGTTAGGAGGGGTAGAGGTAGACCTAGGTTAGATTACTGTTCACAAATAGTTAAGGATTAGCTCAGGATAGGAAAAAGTGGAGGTACGTGTCCAACCAGTCTTAGGACTGACGACCCTATGATGATGATGTATATTTTTCTTTAGACTCTTAATATTCTGGATATTAGAAGTGCAAAACTAAATTGAACCATTATATTACATATTAACATTATTCTAAATTTATTGATATTAATTACAAACTGGCCAAGAAAAACACCATCGGCAATGCGAACATATTTTAAATAACAATAACTCAGTCTCTAATATAATAACTACGCCAGCATTGCAATTAAAACTAAAAATAACTTTAAATTGAGAACAATATATCAATTAAATTTGCATTATTACTGAATATTCAAAACAAACATTTAATATAAACACATGCGTTATAATTATCCAGGTAAATTATTTGATTATTTTTAACTTTTTAAGAATATGGTGGGAAAATTAAACCCGGTAAAGATATTTAATGAAACAAAACACGACGTTTCATATTTGGGTGGAAGGCTTTATTGAAGCAACAAGGAATCATAAAAAGTATTAGGAATGCTTTTCGTAATTCCTAATACTTTTTGTTGATTCTTATTGTAATCTTAATCAAGGGTACCAAAATGCAAATTGTCATGTCGGCTTATTAGATAAACTCCTTTTAATCTCGTCCTGGCGATGATCTAGATCCTATATTACTATACTATAAGTACAGAAAATCGTTTCACAGCTCTCATCACATTATTCTCAAACGAGTGTTCAAATATGGACATACAGTGTAAACTCTATATAACGAACTGTTTACCGAAAAATTCAAAAAAGTAGAAATTATTTGACTCGGGTAGGTTTATTATTTATCCATATATTGATGCTCTCTATTTAACGTATAGCATGGACTCTCATAAGCGGCAATAATAATAAACATTTATTATTGGTTTGGAAACGCTTTCTAGGTTGTTGAAATTGATAAGAACTACAGCAGTAGTTGTAGATATCAATCCATTTTATTGCCCAGCACATGTTTACCTCGGCTATCGTCATAGTACCTTACAGGAAATTCCTTCTTTATTTATTGGAATTGCTTGTAAATTACACTGTACTTGTAAAAATTTTTACACGTCATTGTGGAGTGTTACTTTTTTCTACTCTCCATTTGACGGAAATCCTCAAAACGAAATAAAATAGTTAGTGTTTTAAGTTTTCTCATATAGAGTTTACACTGCATTATCCCTTTATATTTTATAGTCCGTAGGTACATGCTTTGAAATATCACTATGTAAAATTAAAAAGGAAGAAATTAATGAAGAATATCTCGGGTTTCTTTACGCGAGACTGTACACCTACGTATTGTATACTTAAAAATGCAAATAAATTAATAACACACATAAATACTAACTCGTTACTCTTATCGCTAACCACCGCAAACAAGACCACCTAAGTAAAATGTAAGCAAAATCTGAACGTATCAGGAGCAGTATTTAGTGACAAAAACCATTCTTCTCGAATTTTAATTTACGGGCACAGGAGACCGATAAGGTGTAATGTTACAATGTTACTGCGTGGCGTAACCACAAACATTTTGCATAATTATTGCCTCTTGGCTACTGCGATTTCAAATCATGTAAAGATATACTTACATGCATAGGTACGAGTACATTCGCAACCAGCTATTTCCTTACTATTGATTACGGTGGTAACAGCACCTTAAATGGAACAAAACATTTTATTTAAAATGTTGGTTAGCAGTTTGTAACATTAAAAATTAAAGTAGCTAATATGTAATCCCTAGATCAAAGAACTCGAAAAAAAAAAAAAATGATGACGACGATTATTCACTGTCGAAATATCCATCGCAGCCATCTTTTGAGCTGCTTAGCCATTATTTTAATTGGTGGCAAGTCATGATCAAATAAAGTGGGTGTTCGGCAAACGTCTATTTTTTGAAATGAAAATCCTCTAGTTGTTGAAGCTATCTGTTTCAGTTTAATTTTAATATTTATTTTAGTCGTTAGAGATAGATTTGCTTATCATTATTCAACCTATTTTATTTTATTATATTCGAAACTTCCATAATTTGAAATGCATACAGGGTAGTCAAATATCTCTTTAATGTTCTTTTGCAAACAATTGTAGTTCGATTTGGTCCCAATGGTCAGGTTCTGCGAAGGTCTTCGACGACGACAACCTTTATTAATTTTATTATCGATGCTCTTCAATTGTATGCAACTTCATAGTTCGAGGCAGTCATACCTTGTTGCGTTTTCCCCTTATTGGCTTCTCGCTGTATTCTTTCGGTTCATACCAGGTATTGGTGCTGGCACCAGAACAATTTTTGATTTTGTCACATAATTTAGAGTTAGTTACGTTTTGTCCTCCTTCTTATTAACTTGCGTTATTAATTCACATTTTTCTTCGTTGTGCCTGTAGTTTTAATCCGTTATTTCATAGTTAATAATTCATTTGTAATTACGGTTTTATATAAACCGACATTTTGAGAAAATACTACTCGCGGTTTCACGGCAAATACTATCAATTGTTTATGTCACTAATTTTTCAATGAAAAGTGTCGGGCTTGAGAAGAGCGGTGCGGGTTTCCGACGTAGGGAGAAGAACATAGAGGATACTGCGACGCGCTCGAGCAGACAGTATTTCATTTGATCTGCTTCCCTAAAGAGCAAGATCCCACAGCCGCTAGACATTATTTATTTTCTAAGTAACAAAACTGGTGGGACAGAGTGGTGCTAGAGTACACTACTACCCGAAATCATAAGCACATTATTGTTGGTTTGTTAGTGTAGGTTGCAAAAATACCTAAATCTTTAATCTTCTGGGAGTCGCGCATCCTGAAAATATGTCGAACTATATTTTAACTCTAGGAGTAGAAAACGAAGAAATGCACACTATGCAAGCAAACTGACTTTTATTCAAAAAGAACAGTTCCTCTTTGTGCAATGAACGAATAATTCAATTGTCTTTATTTTATTAACAGTCCACCATTTACTCCTTTCTGCATCCTGTATAATCATTTGTTCGTGGTAATTCGAAATGAAATAATCATGTATAAAGTAACACGTACTCGGTAAAGATAATTGTAATCATTACCAGTGTTGTATTACAGGATTAATATGTACTGTCTGTTGAACTAATTTTAATATTTATTATTTACGCGACACGTACATTGACCATATCGAATGGATTGCGATAAACCTGATTTAGTATCGAGTTAATTTTACCTTTACATTATTTTGTAATTAATCGCACTTTAACTGATCGATCTACAATGTCTTAAAGATATTCCAATTTAGTGTGACGACTAAGATAAATAGTTATCTGTGAAGTTACGGCTCGAACATTAATTCGCGCTATTCTAATATATTAATATTTGCAGCATCAGTGGAATTGTTGAATAGCCGAGATAATTTACCCAGTGTAACTAATTCGTCGAATCCAAGTGAGTTTTTCAACAAAATCTTTGGGCTTTACGGAAGCTACTTTAGGAGTTGTTCTAAAGATATATGATCAGTAATAAAATGTTTCTACGCTCGAGCTTTTGGACTTCCCATGCGTCAAAAATCTTGAATTGTACAGAGCAGGATGGAAAACAGGGCGGAAGAACTATTAGGGGAAGATCAATTTGGGTTTAGAAGAAATAGAGGAACGCGAGAGGCCATTCTAGCTTTACGGGTAACAATAGAGAAAACGATAGAAAAAGAAATAAGTGCATAGGTACATAGGATCTAAATTTAAAAAAAGCTTTTGACAATGTTAAAAGGGATAAGATGTTAAATATACTTAAAAATGTAGGGATGAGTTACAGAGATAGAAGAGTGATAATTAGATTGTATCAAGAGCAACAGGCAGTTATAGAGCTGGAGCTACAACGTATTAAAGGAGTAAATATTAGGAAGGAGGACAGGGATGCACACTTTAATCTATACATCGAAAGACACTACAACTGTAGGGATAGATATACAGGAGCAATAAATTCGTAGATATGCTTAGATTTGCAGATGATACAGCAGTATTAGCACCTAGCAAGGAGGAGTTAGAGATAGCTTTAAATAACCTGAAAGCGGTATTGACAAAATTGTATGAAAATCAATAAAAGTAAAACAAAAATACTGGTATGCAAGGGAAGAAAAGGTAGTAAAAGAGCGAATATAAAGACGGGAGACGCTAATTTTAGGTATCTAGGAAGTCAGATAAGTCAGGGCGGAAGGAGTACTAAGGACATAAAGCAAAGGATGGCACAGGGTTGAGTCGTCTTCAGTAAAAAGAAGTTATTTCTATGCTAGCGAACGGTTAATTTGGAAAATCGAAAAAGATTGTTAAAGGGGTATGTTTCGAGCGAAATGTGGTATTACAGGCGAATGATGAGGATACCGTGGACGGAAAAGGTTAGAAATGAAGAGGTATTAGAAAGAATAGAACAAGGGACTCGGTAGAAATCAATAAGAAATAGGCGAGATAGTTTGGTAGGTCACCATATCAGGCATGAACGTCTAGTCAGAGACATATTAGACCTAGATTAGGTTGCTGTTCGCAAATAGTTAAGGATGTGGTCGTTCTCGTTTTGAGGAAATGTGAAGATTAGCTCACGATAAGAAAAAGTGAAGGTGCATGTCCAACCAGTCTTAGGACTGACGACCTTATAATAATGAACGTTTTTAGGTGTTGATTTTTGCGCTTTGTTGACTGGTAAAAAACTTTGCAAATTTTGATTACCATCGGACAATAAGGAAATTTAGTGCCATCTGGGGAATTGAATATCGATAAGTCGAAAGCAATAAATACTTAGTAATCACTGTTTTAGTTAGTTATAGCCAATGCTAGCGAGTTAACGACATGCATTAAAATTTCGCAATCGTAACGGACCGCCTGTCGCCCATAAAACTGCATTTTACTTTATTCCATCCCCCTTCCATTGTGACACGGCGGGCGCCCGGGCATACGAGAGAAACTACGATAGAAGTGTCAGTGCCTGGGCTCTCTCGCCGGGCTGGATGCTGTAAAAAGCAGATCTTCGCGAATGTGGAGACAGCTCATTGTGGCGGCAGAGTACTAGTTTTATACGTTACTGCGGAACGGAGCCTAGTCGTAAAGATATATTGCCAGTTAATAGTTACTATTTCCACCTGCATCTGCACCTGCGACCCGCACTTTGGATTAACATTAAATTGCCTATTAATTTTAAAGGAGAAATTCATGGGAAATGACGGTAAAACTTGAACACTGGGATAATCAAACAACATCAATTTAATCTTCATCGGAAGGTCGTCAGTCCCAAGACACGCATCTCCATTTTTTCCTATCCTGAATTAATTTTCACATTTCCCTAAAACTAGAACATTGTCTATCTCTACTCCTCTTTACTCCTGTTTCTGCTTCTGATATGTATAATGTATGATATGAAAATTTATGAGGTTAGATCGTAAAAAGTGTATATGGGCTAAAGAAAAGCACTGAGACCGCCCAGACGTCTAGATTACGTTCCATAACATCATTTCTTCTCAATTAATCTCTATTCGCAACTATTTACAATTCGATTAATTAATATCTCCATTTAAGAAGTAGTCACATACACGAATATTAATAATTACTTCTAAACGTTTGTTTAATTTTTCTCTACATTACATTAACATGTAATTAAATAAGGTAAAAGGTCAGGAGAGGACGGAGAGCAAGTGTACCCCCTGAAGTTTTCTGACGACCGACGGACACCGACCGCACGCACATACTTGCGACAATTTCCTTTAGCGAAAGTTTATGAAACGTTGAGATTATTTATTGTGAAGAGCCCCACCAAGCAAGCGCAACATTAAATCGGTAGATCTCTAGTGATCGAAAATTTTGTCTGTATTATGTGTAAAATTACTATTTGTACGCAAACAAATTAAAAATTGATTGCCACTCGTGGAGATAATAGCGGGGCGGTGTTGTAGAGATAATATCAGAAATAGCCGAAGTACACCTAAAGCAACGTAATAACATAGTTATAAAGAAATTAAAGTTAAATTGATTTGTCAGTTTTCCAGCTCTAAAGCGACAGATTCCGCCATCTTTAAATTGTAATAATTTGCTTGTAATTTAGGAGTGCACCTGTATCGATCTCACAATAAAAAGAAATAATCAGGCAGAGCGGCTACCTTCGCGTAATAATGCAGTTGGCAATCACATATTTCAAGGTCTTTTTACGACCATTAAAACTGAGTAATTTTATGTCTTGTGAAAAGCTTGTTTTATTATGTCTATAGATATACGTGCGCGGCGGAAGAGAAAAAGTTAGAAGCGTTCGAAATGTGGTGTTATAGGCGGATGATGAGGATATCGTGGGTAGAAAAGGTTAGAAATGAAGAATAGGAGAACAGAGGACTCTACGGAAGTCAATAAAAAATAGGCGAGATAGGTCGGTAGGACATCTTCTTAGGCATGAAGGTCTAGTCAGAGACATATTAGTGGCAGAAACAGGAGTTAGGAGGGGTAGAGGTAGACCTAGATTAGATTACTGTTCNATGTTAGTTTAATGCTTACCAAAAATTACCTCGATTAAGAAATTAAAAAAAAAAGTACTTAAATATATTTTTAAAAATCGTAAGTGACCACTTTAAATTTTTTAATTGAATTGATTTTTGGTGAACATTGTTAAAAACATGTTAAATCAACGTATTTTTTGTACCATTCTATCGTGTATGATAATATTAAATTGAACAGCACTTTGTAATTTTGTCAAACTATAAAACATATGTACATATGTTCGACATTCACAATTTTCTATTAATTGTTGCTCGAGGATGTAATAGCTACAGCGGCGATGGCGTGGTTGTTTTTCCTTTAAATTTCCAATGATGGGTTTTGAAGTGGGCTCTTTCATTCTCGTAAACCTCGGAAATAAACCAACTTCCACCACAAACGAATACGTAAATAGTAATTTGCAAATTCCAGTGGTTGCACTAAATTTCTAATACGGTTAAATGTGTTAAAATTGTTTTTAATGTATAACCGATATAAGTAACTTTTACGAAATTTTAGACAAAGCAACCTATTCGTAAATTTATATCTGTAAAAGGTAAAAACCGATAATAAAATTTTTAGAAAAATTACTGTCAGATTGCAGAATTCATAACGTTAATAACAAAATATAGTACTATTAAAAATCTCTCAATTTTATCAGTCTTTCAACAAATTTGAATTCAGTTTAGATTAACCAGAATGGCTGGGGTCATTATCAGATCTTAGGTTGAGCTTTAGTTACTCTTTTCTTTCTTGTGCTAACAGGAATTTATAATTAAAGTTTTCATGCAAATGTTACTTTTTTGTGATTCAAGTGTAATCAAGTTCTATAGTGGTATTGTTTAGTCTAGAAGCACAAGTATGTAATTAATAATCGACAGCAGATTAGACGATATTCTTAACAGTTTTTCTAGGTTATATCAGTGCTTTTTCATTGAAATTCCATTACGTAATTAAACAGATTATTATACACTTTATATTTGTGTCTTCAAATGCTATTTCAATTGTCTATCCCAACGTTTACTCTGCCTCTTAACATAAGCAAAGTGATAAATATCTTAAGAAGATTTTTCTTGAGATGTGTGTTGTATATGAATTACAAGACAGTCTCGATGATGTGCTAGATATCTTCATCAGTAAAGGTTTGGTACGTTTTCTTGAATTCCTTCTCACAAAATGACTCATACAAATAGTACCTCATAATACATTATTATTTTGATTAGAGCAGTGAAAAGTCATTAAATTCTCATCAATTTTAACCATCCGAGTAAAATTTTGGCAAACGTGTGCTACATAATACATAATTTAATTTTCAGTAATTTAAGTTTGCGGGTAATTATTTTGGCAAGAAGGAATTCCTGAAAATAGGTTTCTACATCTTATGGTGCATGGATTTAACATTCTCAATTAATAGGAAACGTAGATACTTATAATTTATTACTCATGTGAGCCAACAAAATGCACCAAGTGTCGTAATGTAGTACACTGAGAATTCCAAAATGGTCATAATTTTTACTAACTTGTGTTTTCAAAATAGAAAATTATATCACCAAATGATAAAAAATCAAGGAGCCTTGAAGGACTACTTGAACTTGATTTCAAGTCAGTACAAGTCAAACTTTTAGCTCAAAATTAAGATCAAGTCGTGAATCCTTACGAGTGGTCCATTTAATCAACGAAATATTGCACATAATCTATGTTTTTACTGTAAGATATCACACACTTAAATTGATATAACACATAACTGACGTACATTGTTTATATCGTATTTTCTATATTATTATAAATTCAATGTACTGGTTTTTTATAATATATTACTTCAAATCCATGTGCCTCCTATATC
>NW_020440825.1:415136-437540 GCF_000699045.2 Agrilus planipennis
GACATATTAGAGGCAGAAACAGGAGTTAGGAGGGGTAGAGGTAGACCTAGATTAGATTACTGTTCACAAATAGTTAAGGATGTGGGCTGTTCTAGTTTTAGGGAAATGCGAAGTTTAGCTCAGGATAGGAAAGAGTGGAGGTACGTGTCCAACCAGTCTTAGGACTAACGATCTTATAATGATGAGATATACGTACATACTGTATACAGTAAAGCATAGGTCCAATCGTATTCTTTCTTCGCTTAGTTTCCTAAAATAACGAAGATTCGCACTGTAACATAATTGTCATTGGCGTAGTCGGTGCAAATAACTAATACAAAAAGTAACAACAACCAACCCTCCAATAAGTTGAACATAAGTATAACTACCTTGCATGCTGCATGCGTACATTGCTGCTAATTTGCCTGTTGACGACCATAGAGGGAATTTCGAATATCATGGGTTATGACCATGGGTTGTACAACGACCCATTTGTGGGCAAGTGACGATGCCTTTTTTTTTTGGAGTTTAAATCTCACTATTTGTTAATTGAAATGAATTGCTTAAATATTACAAAAATGTTCATTTGGCTATAAGAAGGAATAAAGCAGCTGGTAGGCCAAAATTATAGTTTAATTTATTTATTAAATAATACAGTGGAATCTTGGTTCACTTTCTTATATTTGTTTATATACAAATAAATGTTAGTATTATCGGCGCTCAATTATTTGTGTCCCATCCGGTCTCATGGAGCAAGGATATTAAGGGTCCTACTACATGTGCTTTAACGGTCAGTCTAATCCTTGAGTTAAGGATAATTAACCAGTTTTTTTTATTGCAATGCTTCTTAACAGATTATCACAAATCGTGAATGCTTTTATTATGTCTATTTAATTTTATGTATTTTAGATGCGACTATTTATAACTCATATCTCTTTATGTATTGAGAAATATTGTTATCAGTGGGGTTACGCATTTATTTCGCACATTATCTAAACAGCGGTCCCCTATAAAAAAAATAGAATTTAAAAGGATACTTCCGGTCGTTAATCTTATACTGTATGGTGTTTATGCGCCATCTAGTTGTATTTAGTGCCCCTTAGAATTTTTATAGTGTATTCGTTGGGAGAGAGGAAGAACAAAAAACATAAGTCGTCCTTTTAGTGGTGCGTTTTATTTCTTGTAAGGGTAGCGAAGGAGCGTTAAAGGTTATAATTCATATTTTGACTAGAAATTGCCGATTCATATGCAAGAGGTTTACGAGGCCTTCTCTTTTCGTCCGCGTGACGTCATTTTAGCGTTGTCGCACGGGAACGTGGAGGGGGAAAAAGGGTGAGAAGTCGTAAAAGTTTTGCGAGCTAGTCTTGCAAGAGTTGAGCAATTTCGACCTGTGTTTTCAGACGATAAATAAGGAGACGACAACTACGACGACGAAGAAAATATTGACGCTTTCGCATAAAATTCGAACAATGCTTTAAAGCTGCTGCTCATCTCCTGATAATCGACGCTTAATGTTTACTAATCTTCGTTTTACACGTAAACACTGATAATGCTGACTCCGTCTGTAGGGAATAATGTAATGAGAATTAATCAAAGATAATACCTATAATCCTTATCTTTCGTTTTAACATTTAGCGTTAAATATTGCGAATAACGAATTCACATTACTTCCATGCTTCTCTATTTTCTTTTAACTCTTCCTGATAATAGTTGTCTCAAAAAAAAGTGGCATTCTAATATGTCAGCAGTGAAAGGTAACTTCAAAGATCGCTACTCATTTTGTTGGTTTATCTGATATCGTGGCAATATGTTCTCAAAAAGGTCAAAGTGAGATACTTCCGAGGACGGCTTCGGGATTCTTTGTAACTTCAAAAATTACTGATATGTATATTGTTTTTCTCCTTTCCATCTCCCATTCTTGTTGGCCTGTTATCATTTTTCAACATGCATTGTATAATGAGTTTCTAATTCACTTTATGCTATAATTTTTGATAAATTTATCTTCAAAAAAAAAAGTCTATCCGTGCTATCTTGAATTTTTAGCAGCGCTCATAATCTTTCCCAGCCATTCATAGTAAACTTATTTTTTTACTATGAACAACTGTTCTTGATAGCATTGGGTCGAGTCGCTTTCAACAAAAAGAAGTCCCTTCTATGCTCTAAAAAAAGTTAATTTAGAAATTCGAAAAAGATTTTGAAAAATGTGCCTGGAGCGCGGCTGCAAAATATAATCGGTGGGCGCGGCGGAAAAGAAAAGGTTAGAGGCGTTCGAAATATGGTATTACATGCGAATGACGAGGGTATCATTAGAAGAGAACATAGGACATCGCTATGGAAGTCAATAAGAAATAGGTGAGATAGGTTGGTAGGACATCTTTTGAGGCATGAAGAGCTAGTTAGAGACATACAGGCCTGACGCTGGAAGCTGGCGGAAATTTTAAAATGGCGTGGATGCGCGGTGGCAAAAGTAGGCTGTTTTAGGTATAACGATTGCAGCCCTCATTCTTCAGTATTCCTATCAGGGGCGAAGATTAAATATTTAAAAATAGAGATCAGTGAGCAAGTAATAGACAGACAAACAGAAGAACTAATTGTTGATGTTGGTGACAGTGATAGAGATTCCCATGATAAGAGTGAATGTAAAAACTAACTATAAAACAAAAGCAATAAATTAATTTTTTCTTTTTAAAAAGTCATGTTTTTACATTATTTTCTAGTCCGCTACTGTCTTATCTGTATTAATACTATAATTTACGCCTACTGAAAGCTTATTTGTTTATCGGCTCCAAGTGACTTACCCAAATAGGTCAAAAATGGGCAAGTCCTTCGTTAGAACTGTATTAGAAGCAGAAACAGGAGTAAAGGTGGACCTGGATTAGATTACTGTTCACAAATAGTTAAAAATGTGGGATGTTTTAGTTTTAGGGAAATGCGGAAATTAGCTCAGGATAGAAAAAAGTGGCGGTAAGTGTCTGACGACCTTATGATAATGATTATGAACAAGTATTGTTTATAAGTACAACGTATGTCTGGCGTGGAATTTACAGTTGTCCTTTAGAGAATAATTGTACGGAAGCTCTAATATTACAACTATTTGACTGAATTGTGTTGTATAATTATCACTTTTATTACGATTATAAATTGACAAAGAATAAAAATTATTACGGAAAGCCAAGCCCCTTATTTCGGTTGAGAACGTCGTAAAAATTGAGTTAGCATACATATGTACGTTTCTACAGTACAACTATGTGGTAGTTCCGATGCTTTCTTCGAATAAAAAAAATCGTTCACAAAGTCATTACGGTTTGATGGCTTGTGTGGTTTCAATCGTTTTCTTTAAAAGATTACCGCCGACGTCATTCTTACAGGCCATTAATTTTAATAACCGGCAGCTGATGTGGTTTTTGCTTGCTACTTCTTAACAACAACAAGTTAACTATGATAATTGGAAGTGTATAATAGAGAATTTTGTAAGGAAAAAGAAAAAAAAAACAGAGGGTGTTGAATTCAGTTATTAATATATTTAAAACTAAAAAGATGGAAACAAAGTCGGGGTGAAAATGTTAATTTAAAATTTGAGTTTTTTATTTTAATTAGAATCTGTACCTTTTAGTAATGATTTTTGAAAACTTATCCAATTGGATTTAACTTTAAATTTTAGTACCTATGTTACTCGCAATTTATCGTTTTGCTTATCAGTTGTTAGTGATTGTGAAATTTATTACGTAAAACAGTATATGCAGGGATCGAGCTGAAAAAATGTTTATCTGCAACAATGTAGCAGAAAATTATGATGAAGAATAGTTAGGATTCAAGTACCGTTCGTCACGCATATCTCACGCATTTTTTATTTTCGAGTAGTGCAAAAGAGTCTGTTAAGTGCAACTCTTTAAACGCCAGAGTTGTCGTAATTATCCATGTTTTCTAGGGTTTGAACTAACGTTACTCGCTCGGCAATTAAAAAAACAAAAAACCAGAAGAATAACATAGAATGACACTATCAACTTTTGACTTACGGCTATGTTGGAACACCTGCATCAGACGAAGTGCATATTCGTTCCTAGACGCGCTTTTCCATGATCCTGATTTTCTCAATTAGTTATTTGTAGAAACCTTACGCATTTTTTGTGCAACTATTGGAAAAATGGAAAATGAAAGAAGAAGACGATGACCAGTTTTCACGAACGTTTTGCAGTCAAACGATAAAATATTCACATTGTTAAATTTCATTTTTGAAGGTTTACAATTTCAATCTACTGTCACTTTTTGGCAGTCAGTGAATTAATTTTTTTCCGATGGAATAATCAAAAAATAATCAAAATGTCTGATGGTAAAGATTATAAATACTACTAACTTTTAACTTAACTTTCTTTCTTTATTTCTTTATGTTACGATAAACTGGCGCTTGTGAATGTCTACTCCTTTTTTTTATGCATTTTTGAATTAGAATGTAGGTACCTTTGTATTATAAAGAATTATAACGAATAAAATAAATAATAATTAATATTAATTGAAGTAATGTAGGGATTTTTTTCATAGGAAACACAGAAGAGGCAGTAAATATCATAAGAAAAAACTGTGTTGGTTATGTTGGTAATGTGTAGAAATAAGAGAAATGATTTTTTATAGTTATTCTTATATGTAAGTATAATTTACTACAAGTGGTTAATTATTTAGTAATTGTCATGATAAATCTGTGTGTATACACTGACGTCTGTTTGTTGTTAATTAGAAAGAAATCAAATTTTCGCAGACAATTTGCAATCCATAATGGCCGACAAGGGCAACAATATCACAACAATTAAAAAAGTATGATGGCCGACGACGGCAATAATTGAAAGAGTGATTTCGGAATTAACCCTTTTTAAATATTCCTTGACTCTATTACAAGTTTGTGCAGAACCTTCAGTGCGCGAGTCCGACTTCATCATAATCATAAGGTCGTCAGTCCTGAGACTGATTGGACACGCACCTCCACCCCTAGAACAACCCACATCCTTAACTATTTGCGAACAGTAATCTAATCTAGGCATACCTCTACTCCTCTTAAATCCTTTTTTTGCCTCTAATAAGTCTCTAATTAGACCTTCATTCCTACCAACCTATCTCGCCTGTTTTTTATTGACTTCCATAGAGTCCTCTGTTCTCCTATTCGCACTCGCCGGTTTTTTTTTATGTCAAGTATTGTAGTTAATACAATGAATTGCATTTTCGTAACTTCTGTCCTTAATTATGGATTTGATAAAGTAGGAAATCCTCGATACGCGAATTAAACTAGCACTTGACCAATTGTTTTATTTTTATTGGAATAGTTTTCGTCAACAACAAAGAAACGCGAAGTGTGAAAAACCCCGTAATCGTAAACGTTGATTTACCGTTATTATCGCAAAAAAGCTTTAATTGAGATCGTACGGGCAGTCTGTTTAATTCTTAATTAACTAATAATTATTTCCTTTGGCTGGTGATAAGTCACAAGTGGAGTTATTTACGCTTGAAAACGCATTGTTCTAGAGGTTGTTAATTTCAGTGCCGGGGACTTGCGGACAGACGCATACACCATTCTACGCACAGTATTACACATTTACACGCCCGCGTGTACGTACATGTCTATACGTGTTAGCCAGGTCTATCGATAGCTTGATTTAAACCTGCACCGACTGAATTAATAAATATTAAATCATAAATATGACAATGATTCGATTGTAGTCCCATTTTTAAAGCTACATATTAATTCGAATTTATTATACAATAAATAATTGTGACACTTTGCTAATTGTGTTTTTGTGAAACAAATGGTCTGTTAATTGTTTCGCTAACATATTGTTATTGAACGTGTGCCTTGTTTAATTTAAATCACAGCCTTTGTGATACTACTTTATATCCAATCCGTGAACGAACAAAGCATGTAAATATGGCGGGGGTGGCCAGTCCATGCCCACAAATTAATTTTAAGATGCTGCTGCGCTGCGGATTTTACTGGGCATTGTTTGTGGCCGAACGCTTTCAATTTAATTCGAACGCTCTTTTTCTTAACTAGTCTTAACAATAGCATTAATATCGTTTTGTTTGTAAATCTGAATGGTATAAGGGACGGTCGAATGCCATTTTCAATTTGACGACTCTATTTTGTTTGCCATGCCAAGATTTATAACAACAAATGTATTATTTCTAATTATTAACTTAATTATATTTACGCTTCAGCTCATGTGTGCACGTCATTTTTCCAAATTCTGAATTTTCTTTGTTTTCTTTATTTACTGTTAGTACAGTGGGTATACTTATGTGAATGTTTATACGTCCGCGAATTTATGGCTGTCTAACTTGAATTTCTGTAGTAAAGGATTAGAAGTGCAGAAGAAACAATAAATGAAATAAAATTACATCGATAACTATTCATTAGAAACTGCAAAGGTTTCAAAAAAACATTTTAAAGTAATTTAATGTATTAGTTCAATTAATATTGGCTCCTTATCAAAAAATATTGTGATTTTTCCAGTCATCTTCATTTTGTTTTTATTTTTGAAGTGAAACTTCTTTACGCACAGTAGGGTTTTATGCGAGTTGCTATGTAACGAAATTATGCAACGGGTGTCTAGTAGTGGGGATCACTTGAGTCGTGAGCGCGCTTCAATGCAACGTTCGTTACAGGCAACTCCGGCATGTATAGTGTAGAATTTAAATTCATACTGTACAAATAATACCATTAAACTAATTCCTTAACCCCTATCCCGGTATGTTTGTGTGTTTGAAGAAGTTTCGCTTCAGTAGCGTGTTGTATAATTACACGTTGATTTTTTTTTTAATAAGCTGCGCCCGTATCGATTAGGTTGGAAACGTCAATATCATATCAGTAAGGTCCTTATTTAGAGCATACGAAATTGTTCAGTTACCGGCATATATCAGTAGATGGCGATATACTGCCATAATTAGACATTTAATCAATCTATTGCTTGTAAGGTGCTCCTTCGATTTGGTAGAAACTGCCTATGGCGTGCTGATGAGATGGCACCTCTGGTTTCGATAAGTTATTATCCAACCACTTCTACTGTTCTTAAAGAAAATTCAAATTAAATAGATAATGATTTTAGGTTTTTACGACGACATTGGTCATTACGTTATTATTGAGCTTTTCGATTTTAGGTCGTGTGGCTTTTATTTTGCAATATATGATTTAATCTAAATAGGTTTTCGCAATTTTAATCTTTGAAAATAAAACTCTAAAATTAATTTTCGAGCGCGTTTTCTAGAAATGAAAATCAAATTATGTAAAGCCTTTGCTACTGGTTTTTTTTTGGGTGGTATTATATCGTACCATTCATCTCTATTTTTATGCACTACCCTGAATTAACTTTTCAATATTTAATATGCGGACAAATCCAGTTTACGTGTAGCTTTATGGTATAGTAACACATCCATTTTTATTACAGGCACTTAATGACTTTTATGGAAGCATTGATTACTTTATCAATGTAGAAGCTGTGTTAGTTTGGTTATTTAAAAGTCCATTTTTTTTATGTGGCACTATAAATGAATACCTATACATTTTACAATATACGGATTACTATTCCATCTTAATTGTGTTTGTCAATAACATTTTAATTTTTATCAGGCTATTACCGCACTGAAAATTTCATAAATATTATTTTAAAACTTTGTACAGTTTCCTCTATTGGCAAAAAAATTAATGTAAGTTACGGAAAAGGTCATTAATTATTGCAAGAGAATTATTATGAAAACCTAAATGCCAGCAATTTGGAGCTACAGAATTATTGTCGTTCATGTTAAATTTGTTGCCCCAGCCGGTAATTTATTATATGACCTATGCATCTACTTATGACACAAAAGTAGATGTTCAACTATTTTTACTTAGCTATTTTAAACTGCAGTGTTTATCAAGGTATATTAATTTGAAACATCTGTTTACTAAAAAGGAAAGTGACATGGTATATCCTGAAATCGTTTTAGGCGAATCCTGATTTATTTGTTTATTACTTTTAATAAAAATAAAGCAATTAGGCAGGAAATAATTCCATCATCTACCTGCTTTAAAAAATGCAAGCAACAAGGCGTTTCACAAGTAAAAACATAATGAGATTACTTTAATATCCTTCGGAATGATGATGGGTCGCTGTATAGGGGTAGGTGCAACCAGCGTATGTACTTGAGAAATAATAAACATATTTGACAGTATCGTCATTCAAGTTATTATTTTATTAAAGGTTTTTCACTGTTATTCAAAATAAATATTTAACCTTATTCCATAAAATAGAGAAATCAGGGAAATTAGATGGGAGAGTTTTCCATGGCCTTTCTCCCCTCGTCGTTTCCTTTCCGAACCCCCTATAGGGTAGCAAGGTACTAATTAAATATTAAAAATAGCAGAAATTGATGTAATTTCATCTAAATTAAATTTTTGTAAATAACACTGCAAGCCCGCTGTCCTGTGTTTGTGAATTGTTGAAGCATTTTCCGAAGATTTCCTAGCTAATATTTACGACATTATAAACAAATTATATACGTATAGGTATGTTTTTGTAATGTAAGTTGTTCAATGTCTTCACATTTTTTGAAGATTTCTAAACTGTTGTGACCAAGATTTATAGTTCTGGTAATTTTTGTCAGATAATTGTTCATACTTTTTGTGCTTGGTATACTGCAAATTCTTCTCGATTTAAATTATAACTTTACCGAATGGAGAAATAATCCGAGTACCTAATAAACTACAGGTTTGTGATGTATGCGCTGGTTGTAACCACTCAATTAATTTAATAATTACACACATTTACCGAATCTGCTCTGTAATCAATTTTATCCATTCTGTATACATTTATCCTCGTTATGGGTTATTTTTGTGTTAGTAAGGAATCTACAAAAAAAAAGCCTAAAAACCTTCACTAATACGGTACATATTCTACATGGTGTGATTAATGAGTAGATTTGGGATAAATTAATGGGTAAAGGTGTAGATGATGGCCCCCACCCCCGAAGGGGGATCGAAAGAGGAGATCTCCCCCACCACTGTACCATAAAAAGTTACGAAAATATTTCATTTATGATTTACGAGAAATACAATAAAACTGGAAAATTTTCTTCGGAAAAATTAGCCGCAGCGATAAATAGTCAATGGCTCAANGCTGTCAAACCTACACTAGCAAGGAGATCGGGCTGAAACTATAGCTACAAGCTATCCAAGGATGGTACTATAGAATGTCACCTCAAGGTAGGCCTAGTGGCGTCATCTCTTGGTTAGGCCGGAAACTTATCAATCCACCCTCGTATATACGTATAGGTATGTTTTTGTAATGTAAGTTGTTCAATGTCTTCACATTTTTTGAAGATTTCTAAACTGTTGTGACCAAGATTTATAGTTCTGGTAATTTTTGTCAGATAATTGTTCATACTTTTTGTGCTTGGTATACTGCAAATTCTTCTCGATTTAAATTATAACTTTACCGAATGGAGAAATAATCCGAGTACCTAATAAACTACAGGTTTGTGATGTATGCGCTGGTTGTAACCACTCAATTAATTTAATAATTACACACATTTACCGAATCTGCTCTGTAATCAATTTTATCCATTCTGTATACATTTATCCTCGTTATGGGTTATTTTTGTGTTAGTAAGGAATCTACAAAAAAAAAGCCTAAAAACCTTCACTAATACGGTACATATTCTACATGGTGTGATTAATGAGTAGATTTGGGATAAATTAATGGGTAAAGGTGTAGATGATGGCCCCCACCCCCGAAGGGGGATCGAAAGAGGAGATCTCCCCCACCACTGTACCATAAAAAGTTACGAAAATATTTCATTTATGATTTACGAGAAATACAATAAAACTGGAAAATTTTCTTCGGAAAAATTAGCCGCAGCGATAAATAGTCAATGGCTCAATATTATATATGGAAAACTGCAACTGGTTTAGATCATAAGGTGGGAAAAGACAACACAAACGAAGTACTTATACTGTCTAAAATCGTCATCAGAGGTTTAAAACTAATTAGCGGCTTAGAAATGATATCAAAAAAGAAATTTTCTCCAACTCGAAGATTATGGTTTTCCATGGTAATACGCAGTCCTCGGTAGACGAATCCGACCAGCACTCGACCAATGTTTTATCGTTTGTTGCATTCATTCTGTCAACATTAATCGTGAAGCCAACGATAGTGTCGATGTCGATGAGTTGAACGAGTACCTGTTTTTCCCACGAGCGTGCTGCATAACAAATTGTAGAGGAAATCGTCATCATTCATGTATCGACTGTACATACTACCTGTATAAGCGTAGAAAGAAATTGAGTGATAAACTATAGACTAGTACAATAGCCAGTGGTATATTATTATTGGAGGTACTTGTATAATACTTTCAAACTGACGCTGAACTCTCATGTAACAGCTTATTATCGCGATTATGCTGCTATAATGAAGTATGTAAATGTAAATACTGACAGGACGTGACTTTGTAACATATTTTCTTGCGAGTAAGAACAAAATAAACAATATGTCCGTGGTCAGCTACCGACACCTCCAGCATAGATTACGATATCCACAGACTATACTAGTGCACATGCTTATTATCGTGGGACGCATGTACCTAATTTAATTTATCTTTCGCTCTGGAATTAGGTTTTGTAAATTTAATATAACAAGAAATTAGTAATAAATGTATCGGGGTTCACTTGGTTAGAAAACGATTTAATTCAAAAGCAGAGGGTCTATCTGTTTTTCAACAAATGACCCATTCCACAGAAAAATGTAATACAGTAATTTATTCAGTATGACATCATGTATTTCCAAACGTATGAAAATAGACGTTCAGTCATAAATTCTACAATTTTCTTAGAGAATATACATTAAGCTAGATAACTCTCAAATGGATAAGCATTAATTTACGACGCCGGCTCTAATTATATTATTTATCAAATCGGATATTGTTTAAATAAAAGAAATTTGACGAGAGGAAAACATGTAATCGAAGAATAATGAAAATTGTAGTCTTATTTTGGGTAAATGTATAGATGATGGCGTGAGTGGGTGGGATCGAAAAAGGAGGTCTCCCCTACCACTGTACCATAAAAAGTTCGTGGCGGTCTCACCCCCATAAAAAGTTATGGGGGTTAGATGATGGGGGGATCGAAAGAGGGTGCTCACCTGAGTAAAACCCCATAAAAAATTTGCGGCGGTCTCATCCCCATAAAAAGTTATGGGAGTTGAAAGTTGATTATTTTGACAATTTTCATACACTATAGATAATTCAAATAAAATTCAATA
The DNA here is from genome assembly GCF_000699045.2 of Agrilus planipennis. Classification (NCBI taxonomy): domain Eukaryota; kingdom Metazoa; phylum Arthropoda; class Insecta; order Coleoptera; family Buprestidae; genus Agrilus; species Agrilus planipennis. Next base: position 426,389 of record NW_020440825.1, read on the forward strand.
AAAAAAATATTTTCAAGCGGGTGGCGGTGGGGGGATCGAAAGAGGGTGGTCACTTGAACAAAACCCGATAACCTAACTTAACTTTTCTCAATATTTTTATGTATTTTTCATTAGTTTTACCTTTGAATATTGTTTAAGAATGACTATAAATATTTACATGCCTACAAAAGTATAAAAATTGACATATTTAGTAACTTTGAACCCCCATAACTTTTTATGGGGGTGAGACCGCCACGAACTTTTTATGGTACAGCGGTCGGAGAGGTTACGAATTAATTGCCTGATATGTATACAGGATGTAACAGAAATAAGTGCCGAGTTTGCAGAGAATGGTAGGGCACTATAAAACATGTAAATTAACTGGTTGTATGTGCGAAAGTTCACCGTTTTTGAGACAAACATAGTTGACAGTATAGATAAATTCAATTCCGACCCTGGTAAAAAAATACGGCCCGCAACGCTAGCTGATAATTATCAGCATCAGTGTAGTATTCGTTTTAGATTTTTCTGCTCATGTATTTTTTATTTATACACCAATAGAACATCAATCATTTGTATTAGTACATTTACATAGTGCTACCTGTAATGTACTTATGTAATTTATTTAGCCTGAACATTATGTACAACCACTAATAAATTGATCGTGTTTATCTTTCGTTCGATGATGGACATGTTTACATTCTCCATCCATGTAGCTGTAGAGTTTTTACCGCGCTGCGCTATACGGTAGACACCTATGTTGTCAATTCAAGCACAGAGCCGGCTTCGGATTGTAAATTATTGTCATTTTCTTTAAAACAATTGCCCTTAACCGCGCTGCTGAAGTCACCATACAATTGTTTACACTCTCCAAAGCGCGGCACTCGAGATCTTGAGCGACCGGTCTTCACAAGACAAGTTTTCAGCTTGTCATGTTGATATCTTATACGAGTATCTTGTTCTTGATATGTTTCCGTTTTCAACCTATTTGACATAGGGTTTCCAATAAACAAATACATATAAAAATTTCCTCTTTTATTTAAATATTTTTGAATGCGGCTTTCATGAAACTAAATAAAAACGATACAACTTATTATTAGGAAGATATCGTTTAAAAACGTACAACTTGCTTAACCAAAAGCAACTATTTAACTACTGTAAGTGTACATGGCATAAATATTAGAAAGCCTCAACGTGTGTTACTGTATATCACGTTCGTTCGTGCCGATTACTGCCCCAAACATAACGGAAATGTCTGCTGTAATTTACACATAAGTAGTTGAAGTTTCCCCATGCCAACAATTTTTTTATACTTATTATTTAAAACTTTATACTCACAAGAACGTGAGCAACATTAATTGACTTAACTATGTGGTGCTGCGCATCAAATTGAGTGTAAAACAATTATTCATGTATGTGTGTTTGGTGTGCCTAACATGTTAACGATAAAATTTTAAATCGCTTAGCCGTTAGTAAAAGTTGAAAGTTTTCTCGTACATTATCACAATGTGTTTAGGTTAAGAAGTTGATACCTTTAATTAAAAATGGCCTTGTGGAACATTAATAATCCGCAATTAGTGGCGTTTACTGCGCAATTTTTAGCGTTTCTGTTGCTTCTGTTGAGTGTTTTATACTAGATATATATATATATATATATATACTCGGTTTGGATGCGATACGCAGCGGATTTGACATTTTTTTTTAGGATCCGGCCGGGTACCGGATAATGAAGTACCGGGTAATTCTAGGAAGAGAAAATCAACACCAGCAATAATAATTTAATAAAAGTATAACAAAAAACCTACCTAATGAAAATTGGTAATTAAGATAGTATCGATAGATTGTTTGTACCAATTTGTATTACTAAAATCCCGAGATAAAAATGTTCAGCATCTGAAAGAGAGACTCGAATCTCTGAATTAACAATTTTATCGTTCGAGTCTCCCATACAGAGACTGTGAGAGATACATAAAAACGTCTAGGCAATAACTGAGATACCATGAAAGACTGTGAGAGACGTTGAAAGACTCTGAGAGACTGGAGAGAGATTGAAGATTTTTGTCTAGGGTTATTTGGTATTTCGATATATTTCTTGTGTTTACTTTCGTAGGTAGGGAGAAAAAAGCTCATTATACTCTCGACTCTTGTTCATTAAACGTACTTTTTCATACAGTACTTGCCAAAAGTTATACTCAATCATGAATAGTAGTGCGAATCAAAAACAAGCGTTAAAGCCTTTAATATGTCTTCAAATATAAATAAACATCTCTTTGATATTTTCAGTAGTAAATGGTACCAATAATAGCACATTTGAGCAATGCAATAGTAGTGGATAAAATTGTCAATTTTTCCGTGCAGTACTGTACGGATTATACGCTCCTCACCGGTTAAGAGTTTGGCCGAGAGTTGTCTCCTTTCTTTTCTGGCCTAGTGCCGTTCTTTTCTACTTTGCGCCGGTCAAACTGAAGGTCACATCGCTACAGAAAATAAACGAAGTATACCTACGCGGTTATTCTGATATCCGGCAAAATAACCATCCGGTGCAACTCTATTTTATACCTCCCATTTTCGTATGTCATATTATTTAAAAAAAAAAAAGCGTAAGATTTTGCCATGCTGGCCTAATCCTAGAAACCCATTTGAAGGAAACTATAGAATAAGACCAAACGGGCATTTCGTTATTGTTGGTTAGTCGAAGCAAACAGGATGCTTAAGCAACAATTAACACAGCTTGGGATGTAAGTAGCGTAAGGAAAAGTTCAATAATTCTTCCCGAAAAGTCGTAACAATGAACAGTAAAACCGAACAGAAACTAACGACGGCATAAAGCAAATTAATGTTGAAAGTTTAAGAACACACCAGCAGCCGAGGCAACCTGCACATTTTACATCCGTCTTTACTACTAGAATTTAAATGGTTCGGGTTATTGCAAGAATTTGAAAAACTTTCTTATTACCTACAAGAAGTTTTAATGTCCTTTCGTACAAACTGTGGAGAAACAGTTACACGTGCTTGTAAAAAACATACTCCAATGTGTTTAATTAGTAACTTTTATAGGTGCAATTACTAATACAGTCTCGGCAATTTTTTCAACTTCCTCTTCTTTTAATTTCCTTTGATGAAAATATTTAGGTTTAATTTTAATTATCGTAGTCCATTAGTAGAAGCCTGAAAAATTTTTGAGAATAGGATATCTAAATTTCTACGAAAGCCCGTGATTTATCTGAACAGGATTTTCTTCCTCAAAAATGAATTGTGATAAAGTCGATGTGAAAGGGTAGGGATTCACACGTTAATTATAACCATATTATAAGAATAGGTGTCTTCGTTTTGTTAATTAAACTTCATAATCTTAATCACATCCTTAACTATTTGTCAACAGAAATCTAATCTAGGTCCACCTCTACTCGTCTTAACTCTTGTTTCTACTTCTAATATGTCTCTAATTAGCCCTTTATGCCTGAGTGATTTCTGTTCTCTTATTCTTTCTCGTACCTCCGTATTTCTTAATCCTTTCTATTCTAATCATTCCCTTGTAACCTACATTTTGAACGCTTATATTGTAACGTTTTCTTTTTAGTCGCGGCCACCGTACAGCGCCGTGTCCAGGCATACATCTTTAACAATCTTTTTCAAATTTTTATATTAACCATTCGTGAGTGTAGAACTATCTTGTTTTTGTTAAAGGCGACTCGATCCTGCACTAGAAAAAACAAAAAAGATTGGTAATACAGATAAACAGCAAAACTAATGAATTTCACGGGCCAGAAAAATGTTCAAGGCGGACTGCGGGTTGGCTACTCCTGGTTTACCTATACAAATTAATATTTTCTCTTAGTAGCAGTTGTATATGGAATGATGTTTCGTTAAAGAACGAACAACTATTTATTTGGTGTATTTTTCTAATAATTATGTTTCTTTTCCGGTATGTTCGTGATAATTTTAATTTCCACAACCAAGGCTTATGTAAGTAATTTTTTCATATCATATACATAATGGAATAGAATGGAGTTTATTCAAATTGTAAATATGTGGTGTAATTGCGGCACGAAAATATTGAATCGTTATAATTACGTGTTGACGATGAAAACGGAATCTATCACTTATATGGCATTACAGCATTTTGGCTTAATCAATTAAAATTATAGCAAATGGGACTTCCCTGACTGGCCTTTAAAACTTTTTCAATGCAAAATGCATCAATAAATAAAAATTAAAAATGTTAAATTCCTGTTTGGAAATATGTCGAAATTCGAACTGAGAACCGAACATAGACCGAAGATACTCTGTTACCCACAGTTGGGCAACATCTTTTAAAAAATATGGCATAGTATACTGAAATTCGTGCATATTACGTCAACCATCTTTTGATATAACTAATAAAGTAATATAAGTCTAATAAATGCAATTAAAATTTACGTTTTGTTCCAAATACATTGCTAAAAAATATATCAAAAGTTTTAAATTCCATTTCGTAGACTTATATTACTGTATTTTTTATACGCAAAGATAACTGAAGACCCTATCACGTCATATGTTTCAAAAGATAATGTTTGCATCTAATAGTAATATCCCAGTGTTCGGTTCTCTGCTCGCCACTATAAGTAGGTACTGCAAACTGATATTACTATATAAAGGTACTAACTATAGTATTTTAAATGTTTAGCATACGACGTATACATATGTAACAAACTGAATATAGCACCCATGTATATGTGGTAAATTACTCTTTCAATAAGGACGTTGCTAAAAATTATGAGTTACTAGAATTAGTGGTATTTATCCCATTACTTGCGACCTGCTTCTCCTTCATCTTAAGCAGGTTTGTAACTTTTTATTAACGGTAAACGAGCTTCTGTATCACTTTGCGAAAGCAGTCTTCAATAGGTATATAAATAAGAAACCCATCTGAGACCTAAGCACTCGTACAGTTTTGTAAAAACAAATCTTCAGTAACATAAGATCATTTTCTGATACCGATTAAACAATATCCTAAAAAAAATTTTTCGATTGCAGCCGGCAGTTGCTGGTGACGATTGATCTAGTGCTAAAATTAATTTTGATCTTAACGCGCTAAAAGAAGTATTAGTTCCAAAGACCCCTAATTTCAAGGTTAATCTTCGTATGTAAGGGATAAAATTCGTATTAAGATAACGCTTCGATTCTTTAAACTATAATTGAATAAAATATGCGATATATGCACAGTGACCCTAATGAAGAGTATTGTTGCTATGCGACCGGTGCTAATGCGTTTGTAGATTACGTATTTGTTAGTATCTAAACATATTTATACAGACTTACAATGTGAGCATGTATTATGTGTGTATAGTACCCTGATTATCAGTCGAATGCATACAATGTGTGGAAATAGAGAATTTTACTCTTTGAAATTTAATGCAACTTGTTTTATCTTATCAGGTTGCTAGCTACACGTGTACTAACTATTTTTGAAATGCATGGATATCTCAACACACATATATATATACGTATGTATTTTTATAGGTAAACTTGTCTGTTATCAGCGTTAAGCCTTCTGACGAAACTAATTTTTGAAAAAAGGGAAAAAGGAGTTCATCGAAAAGTGTGTCGATTATATCACATAATACGTTAAGTTTCGACAATGGATAGTACAATATTTCTTATTTAGCATCGTGCCTTCAAAAAAATACCCAGGAATTGCATGAAGCAAATATATTAAGTTAATGATCTTCAATTATTCTGATTTTGAGCCCCTCTGTCCTGTTTCCCAATGATTCCGATTTTTATTATTCAAAGTTTTTATTAATGACTACAGCCAACTCTTCTACGTTAAACATATTTCAGCTGTGTGACTTAGAGCAGGGGTTGACAAGTAATTTTAGGTGAGGTCCGGATATTTTTAGCAAATTTTTATCGGGGCCCTGAAAAAAACGTATTTCTCCCTCCAAAAAATAATGAGGGTGGCGTTTTAATCCCAAACATTCTTTGTTATCTACAGAAAAATATTTTTAAATAATTTATTTCAGTAATTTCAGTACTTTCAAAAAATGTTTGGTGGTACAGTTTTGAATATTCCGCGGTCCGGACCTGTGTCACGGTCTGCAGGAACCGACTGTTGGCGTACAATTAAAAAAGATTCGTTAAAAAGACTTTCGATCTCATGAAAATTGTGCATACCAATACAATTCTAAAACAATGTCTGATACTTCCAATAATGTATCTATTAGTATGTATGTATGTATGTATGTATGTATGTATGTATGTATGTATGTATGTATGTATGCATGCATGCATGTATGTATGTATGTTTGTATGACTTTGCATTTAAAAAAATTATACAGTAACATGCAACAATATTCTAGTCAGAAGTTAATTCCTTTAACTCTGCTGCTATTAGTTATTACATTAGCTTCAATATTTTGCACCTTTTGTAAAGATTTTAAGACTTTATTTTTAAAATGACGATAGGATACTACAATAAAACGAAAAATTTAAATTGAAGGCAACCAGAAGCCTGTTGGCAAGCGTAGGAGATACTTACTTATATACATTTATCCTTCGACAGTTTGAATGAAATGCAAGGCTTATTGTTAATTCACTAGAGTAATAAAATCTTCTCATTTCCTTTCAAATTGAATATGAGGCAAAGATCATGACATTCGTAACCTTCTTCTTTGCCTCTTGATTTGTAATCTGTCCATATGTCATGTCAGCGCCTCATATGTAGCGGAATGTGATGTGCATAAGGCATTTAATACAACGGTTAGTTGTTTAGTCAAGTTAACTTTTACTAATATTTTGCCAAACGAAGTAATATATCTATCAAACATTAGTAAGTTTATTTCGTTAAAATATCGACACAGATCAACATTTGATAACATACAAATAAATACATAGCTAATTTTGCATGTACAGTGTAGGTACCTCTGTTGACGAACACCCTGTCATCATCATCATAATCATAAAGTCGTCAGTCCTAAGACTGGTTGGATACGCACCTCCACTCTTTCTATCCTCAGCTAATCTTCGCATTTCCCTAAAACTAGAGCAACCCATATCCTTAACTTTTTGCGAACAGTAATCTAATCTAGGTCTACCTCTACCCCTCCTAACTCCTGTTTCTGCCTCTAATATGTCTCTGACTAGACCTTCATGCCTGGGAAGGTGTCCTACTAACCTATCTCGCCTATTTCTTATTGACTTCCATAGAGTCCTCTGTTCTCTTACTCTTTCTAATACCTCTTCATTTCTAGCCTTCTCTATCTATCCATGGTATTCTCATCATTCGCCTGTAACACCACATTTCGAACGCTTCTAGCCTTTTCTTTTCCGCCACGCCCACTGTCCATGTTTCACACCCATACAGTGTCGTCTTCCAAACATACACCTTTATCTCTGTATAAGCCGATATTAATGTATCGCTTCTTTTCAAGAAGACTCTCTTTTAGCCGGAAGCGGACATAAAATTTTGAACAAAAATCGATATCCACTCTCATTTAAGCAGCCAATATGTTTTGAAGAATTCGGTAATTCATTATAGTGTCGACATCCTTCACACAGTCTCTTTATTCTGTGTGGTCCATGCTACTGTTATATGTTACAAGAAACGCAATAGGGTATTGCTATTTTTAGCATTTCTATATTTAAAGTAAATAGGCAATTGTATTATTCGTACATTCCTTAAATCAAAATGCACCATTTAGGCTTTTCTAATAGATGTTTTATGAAAAAGTATATCAGTTAAAACGTTACACTGACCGCACGTAAGACCGGGTTGTATTTATGCGAGAATAATAACGATACGGCCTTTGCAACCTTGGTAACTGTGGCTTGTCGTAGCCTTTACCTTACTTGCAATCACTTTACGATCTGTCAAAGGCTAATCGCAAAATTATCGTACCTCTGTGGTACCTCAGGCAACGTAATAATTTTGCCTGTTTATCTTGGAGCGAGGTATATATATCAATTAGGTCATGATGGGTATACCATGCGTACAACGGACAAAAATATGAACTAAAAACAACAGGAATAATTTTATAGAATTTTATTAGAAATATTAAGAAGTTTCGGTTACACAGTCAATTTAATTTCATCTACGAGGGTGGATTGATAAGTTTCCGGCCTGACCAAGAAAAACAAGGTTTTTAAAAATTTTTTTTTTTTATTTCTCAACATAATCTCCTCCAAGGCTGATACATTTCTCATAGCGGTGTTCCAGTCTATTAATGCCATCTCTATAGACCTGAACAAGACGCCTCTGTGGTTTTCGTAAAAATGGAAAAGCAGGAAAATCGTGCTGTCATCAAATACTTTTATTTGAAGGGGTTAACGCCGAAGGAAATTAAAAAAGAGATGGACTCAACACTGGGGACATCCTCCCCGTCATATTCAACCGTTAAGCAGTGGGTTTCCGAGTTTAAAAAGGGTCGTGTGAGCACCTCTGATGGGCCTCGCTCAGGACGCCCCGTTGAGGTCACAACTCCAGATATGATCGAAAAAATTCATCAAATAGTGCTGGGAGACCGCAGATTGAAAGTGCGTGAGATAGCTGAGACCTGTAAGATGTCATATGAACGTGTGCAACATATTTTGCACCAACATTTGCATATGGAAAAGCTCTGTGCAAGATGGGTGCCGCGTTTGCTAACAGTCGACCAAAAATTGATTCGAAAAAACATTTCTACCGCAAATTTGTCATTGTATAAGCGTAATCCAAGCGAATTTTTGCGTCGATTCGTAACCGTTGACGAAACGTGGGTCCACCACTACACTCCTGAAACCAAAGAACAGTCTAAACAGTGGATTGGACCAGGGGAACCAACTCCAAAGAAGGCAAAAACAATTTTTTCGGCGAACAAGGTTATGGCTACTGTTTTTTGGGATGCAAGAGGTATTATATACATTGATTACCTTGCAAAGGGTAATACTATCACTGGTCAATACTACGCAGACTTATTGCAACGTTTGAGCCACGAGGTGAAAATTAAACGACCTCATCTGGCGAAGAAAAAAATCTTGTTTCATCACGATAACGCACCAGCGCACACGTCAATCGTTGCGACGGCTAAAATCAACGATCTAAAGTTTGAATTGATGCCGCACCCTCCTTACTCTCCAGACCTAGCCCCGAGTGACTATTTTCTGTTCCCTAATCTCAAAAAATGGCTTGGCGGTAAGAGATTTGCGGACAATGAAGAAGTAATCGAAGCTGTAAATGGTTATTTTGAGGAGCTTGACGAATCAGTCTATAGAGATGGCATTAATAGACTGGAACACCGCTATGAGAAATGTATCAGCCTTGGAGGAGATTATGTTGAGAAATAAAAAAAAAAAATTTTTAAAAACCTTGTTTTTCTTGGTCAGGCCGGAAACTTATCAATCCACCCTCGTATATAGTTTACATTCATATGAAACTGATTCTGTTCTGATTGTAGGATTTTCAAAAGGATGGTATAGGTACTACGGGAAATACAATTGTTGTTTATATTTAAATTAGTGAGTTAAAAGAGGCAAGTATTTAGAAAAGTATTTTTGTGTTTTTTGTTTATATTGGAAATGTGTTTTTTTTTCCTTACGTTGTTTACTCTCTCAGTTTGACCAATATAGAAAGCAGCACATGAGTTAAAATTAATATACCACTTTTTTTCCAATAAACTAAGACTGTTTCGTTACCTACCAGTCAAATACGGTGCTAAACCCTGTATTAAAAATTAAACCAAATAAGAGAAATCTTAATCCTTAACATCCTTTCGATTAATTGCTAATTAGGAAGTCTAATTTATATATTCGCTGGTTGCTTACTTTTGTGTTCGATCAATTTATTAATAACAAACTCCATGAAAAGTGAAATTTTGTTTTCCTTTTGTTAAAAAAGTGTACTTCGAAGGTGGTCTTTGTGTTAATTTCATCACGTTCTGATAGACCCTTGAACTGGATGGAACATCTCAACGGTTAATGGCCCACATACAGCTACTGGACTAATTTATTTGAGAAATTTGTGATTCAACTGGCCAATTTATATGTAATTATATGCGTGGTATTTATTCCTTGATATTCGGTCTCTGTGCCACGTTTGCTTGTGGTTTTTAACAGTTTAACAGAACACAGACCAACTTCTGTCGGAGCTGTCTGCGACGCGCTGATGAGATCCAAAAAGATCGAAATCGCGATCCGCGTCTAGCAGTTTCGACAGAATACAGACCACTTCGAATTATTTTATAAATCACTGTTTGGTAAATTTTGTAGGAAATAGCGAAGCAGTCAAAATGGCAATATTCTTTTGAAGTTTTTAAAAAATGCATTTTCGTTGCAGTGTTAATAACCTAAACATTGGCGCTACTTTTTTTTGTGTGCTAATCGTCGAAGCTGCTGAATATATTCCACCGTTTTCAGAAAGTCATTGTAAGTGAAATAAAAAAACAGGCGCGTGTAGGTTTAATTAAAAAAATACAGGAATACAAAAAAACCGGTCGATCGTACACTTGCATATGTAGATACAACGTAATGAGCTTACTGCATGCAGTAAGCAACAACCTTGACAGTGAACGGTAATGTAAAACAAAACATAAAAAAAATGACTACGTATTTATCTACAATGTGCAAAATGTCGCAGATAAGTTCAAACAGCCGTTTAGAATTGAACTTGACACTGAAAACGTTTGAAGCTAATTGGTATGGTACCCGTGTAGATAATTGCAACTTTGCAAATGTACAATCGATAAAAGATAAAAGTTATAAAACCTGTAGTTGGTATTACACTATTCTTTAATTTTACTAACATAAAACATGCGGTTTTGTTTTGATAAAACTTTCGAATTTGCAAAAATTGTAATTTAAACGTTCCACATTACATTGTTGCATGGAAAATAATGTTTTAAAGTTTAACGGATTGGTTTTTAAGGATATCTACATTAAATAAAAAAGACAACGCTTGTAAAAATCGTCTGTTCGTTTGTCACAGCCTTTTTTCATAAAAAGCGTTCGTTGAAATGAATTGAAATCTAATATTTTTTAGAACCCTAGACAAAAATTTTCAATCTCTCTCCAGTCTTTCAGCGTCTCTGAGAGCGTCTCTCACAGTCTCTCAGTTATTGCCTAAGTGTTTTTATGGATCTCTCACAATCTCTGTATGAGAGACTCGAACGATAAAATTGTTAATTCAGAGATTGGAGTCTCTTCAAATCAGCACAATTTT
>NW_020440825.1:439110-444935 GCF_000699045.2 Agrilus planipennis
TGTGCCTCTTTGTCGCTCGTTCCGCGCTCTCGCTTGCACTTCAAGCCTTAAATGGAACGCCTCAGAGCGAGGTAACGCCGCATGAGTCATGTTTTTTCGTGCGTGCAGCCGGCTCCATCGAATTATAAGACGTTGTCACGTCAAAAAACAAGTGTCTACAAAAACGAAAATCTGATTATAGATATGATAATGGTTATTATAGATTATCGTATTTATTAGTTGCCCGTTGAACGCCAGGAAAGTGCGTTTAGGGGGTTAAAGAGCTAGAGGCGCTAGTACAGGTCTATGACTATGAATACTTGTTATTTAATAAATGAATTACTTTAGTAGTATAAAAAGGTATTATTATTAAAGAAAGTAAGTCTCTGTCTTTGTGTCAAAGTGAGTCTTTGTTTAAGAACAGTATCGTTTTAATTACGTTGAATAAAACTTTATTGCTGTTTTATCAAAGTTCTCCGTTAATCATATACTTGAACTTTATTTCAGTCTGATGTTTATGGGTGAAAATTTTGATTGCGTGAACGAGAACTATAAATACTACATTTCCTTTGTTGTGAGATTTAAAATAGAGTAAATGTGATTTATCGATCAAAATAAATAATTATAAATATCCATTTTTTCATCCTAAGCGCTGAAAACAAAAATTAAACCTTAACTGTCTGTTCAGTACGTTTACCACTCTAAAGATGAAGATATTTACTGAATAATGATCATAAAAACAACTTTGAGTAAATTTTTCACTATTTTATTGGAAAACCCTCAACAATATTAATTAGACAGCTACGTCATTGTCAAGAGTAATATGATATAATTATCATCAGTCCTTAGTCCTCAGACCGGTTGGACACGCACCTCCACTCTTTCCTATCCTGAGCTAATTTTCACATTTCCCTAAAACTAGAACATCCCACATCCTTAACTTTTTCAGAACAGTAATCGAATCTAGGTCTAATTCTATTTCTCTTAACTCCTGTTTCTGGGACTTTTAAAAATTAAAATCGCTTTATAATCTTGACCTACCGAGTTAAAAAAATTAAATATCTTTGTTTATTCGTTGCAGTACTTCGCTGTGTGTAGATATTACAATGTAAATATGCTATCAACGCTATGCCTGTCGATTTTTATATAAATAAATAAAGTAATAAGCCAGATAACACTTCACAATTTAAGAATGTTTTGTCGCTTTGCAGCAGAGAATTTCAACAGACCATACGATAAAGTCAATTAAATTTTTGTNTATCTAATCTAAACCTATGGAAATTGAGGAAAACATAATATGAAAATAGCAAGAGATCATCCAAATCCAAATGTTTTCTTTGCTTGCGATTAATACATTAATACTTGCTTAATTAAGTTCTTAAAACAAATTTTGATCAGTAAGACGAGCGAATTTAATGTAGATTCAAGTGGGCAATTACCAGAACTATGCAGTAGGTATTTATGCAAATTGTAAAACATAAAAGTGTACCAATAAATTTTTTTTTTCATTGCGAAGTTGACGCATACGTAACATTTTAACTGACAAGTATGTTCACTGAGGTAATTATCTCAAAAAAATTATCTATGCAGGTTTATGTTATATCTAATGTTAATTTTACAAAAAATGTAAATTTTGTAAGCGATGTACTTCTAGCGGTAATATAAGACAAACGTGCTTGTAAGCATGCTAATTCTTCCCAGATTTGGATACTATTTTAGTTCTTCGAGTCCAATAATTTACATAGTGTGTGACTGTGGATTGTATGCCAGAAGTAATACTGTTTTGCTCTTAATATTCCTTATTGTCGCTGAACACGCTGAACTGTCTGTTGTAGATCTTAAAATAATTCGTACTAGACAACGAATTATTTGCACCGATAAATTGGGAACATATTGTCCTGATTTGACTGAACTTGTATAGGTACCTACAAATAACCTGACAAACAAAAAAAATCGGTTGTCTGTAAAGTCGGTTTACTGACGATAGTTGAACGTGACAACGTCATAAGAAAATACTAATGGAATGGTTTCATTTTTCAAAAGAAAATTTTAATTTTATTTGTTTGATAGATATNTAATCTTGACCTACCGAGTTAAAAAAATTAAATATCTTTGTTTATTCGTTACAGTACTTCGCTGTGTGTAGATATTACAATGTAAATATGCTATCAACGCTATGCCTGTCGATTTTTATATAAATAAATAAAGTAATAAGCCAGATAACACTTCACAATTTAAGAATGTTTTGTCGCTTTGCAGCAGAGAATTTCAACAGACCATACGATAAAGTCAATTAAATTTTTGTAACAAACTTGCAATAGTTCACTTAACAAAATTAATAATTTTATCTCTAAATTATGAACATGAATACATAAAATTCTTGAATGCTAAACATTCGTAACTCTTTAACGCAATCAAAAATTTAGTCTCGGATTTTTTTTTAAGAAGGTGTGTCATTATCAAAACCAAAACCTGATATAAACCAAAGAAAACATAACTAAAGATATCCTGACTTCAAAAGATTATCGCAGTTGTTCCGTATTTGGAAGAAACGTAGGCGTATCAACCATAATAAACGTCTTTACCGTTGTCTGAGTTTTCTTTTATATTAATAAACGTTTTATGCGAAAATTCTTGCTTAACGTCATTCTCCACAATACAGATTCGAATGTGAGATGCGAGTCACAGCAGTTTTCGAACGGATTGTAATACCAACCACCGCGTATATGACATTGTAACATCAAAGTTGTGAAATGTGTGCAATTTACAACATATTCAAATGCACTTCGTTACGTAAAGTAGAAAACAAATTAATTACAATGCGAATATGCGCAAATTGTAGATATGAAAACGAGATGAAATAAAATGTGGTATTTGTGGTAAATTTTGTTCAATTACTTTTTCAATAAAAAAAAAAGCGCACACATGTCATGTTTTATAAACAAGTGAAGCTATTATAATAAACCAAGTTGTCCGTCTCCAGGATCTACATCTTTTCCGTGGTAAACGATTCGATTGAAGTAAAAACGGTATAAAGCTGGGGAAACATTTTTAATCCTTAATCAAGGATGCAATTCGGGATTCATAAAAATAATGACATATATTCTATTTAATCTTGTTTCCCTATTTTGTATTCAATTCTTTTTGATCAAAGTAATATCAAGGTTTAAATTTATGTTATTTGTGGTTTCTTAAATAAAATAAATTTAGACCCCAATATTACATTGTGACTGATTTTATGTACGTACTAGGAAGTCAGATAAATCAGGACGAAAGGAGTAATAAGGATATAAAGTAAAGGATAACACAGGGTCGAGTCGCCTTCAATAAAAAGAAGTCACTTCTATGCTCACGAACGGTTAATTTAGAAATTCGAAAAAGGTTGTTAAAGNCAGTACTTCGCTGTGTGTAGATATTACAATGTAAATATGCTATCAACGCTATGCCTGTCGATTTTTATATAAATAAATAAAGTAATAAGCCAGATAACACTTCACAATTTAAGAATGTTTTGTCGCTTTGCAGCAGAGAATTTCAACAGACCATACGATAAAGTCAATTAAATTTTTGTAACAAACTTGCAATAGTTCACTTAACAAAATTAATAATTTTATCTCTAAATTATGAACATGAATACATAAAATTCTTGAATGCTAAACATTCGTAACTCTTTAACGCAATCAAAAATTTAGTCTCGGATTTTTTTTTAAGAAGGTGTGTCATTATCAAAACCAAAACCTGATATAAACCAAAGAAAACATAACTAAAGATATCCTGACTTCAAAAGATTATCGCAGTTGTTCCGTATTTGGAAGAAACGTAGGCGTATCAACCATAATAAACGTCTTTACCGTTGTCTGAGTTTTCTTTTATATTAATAAACGTTTTATGCGAAAATTCTTGCTTAACGTCATTCTCCACAATACAGATTCGAATGTGAGATGAGAGTCACAGCAGTTTTCGAACGGATTGTAATACCAACCACCGCGTATATGACATTGTAACATCAAAGTTGTTAAATGTGTGCAATTTACAACATATTCAAATGCACTTCGTTACGTAAAGTAGAAAACAAATTAATTACAATGCGAATATGCGCAAATTGTAGATATGAAAACGAGATGAAATAAAATGTGGTATTTGTGGTAAATTTTGTTCAATTACTTTTTCAATAAAAAAAAAGCGCACACATGTCATGTTTTATAAACAAGTGAAGCTATTATAATAAACCAAGTTGTCCGTCTCCAGGATCTACATCTTTTCCGTGGTAAACGATTCGATTGAAGTAAAAACGGTATAAAGCTGGGGAAACATCTTTTAATCCTTAATCAAGGATGCAATTCGGGATTCATAAAAATAATGACATATATTCTATTTAATCTTGTTTCCCTATTTTGTATTCAATTCTTTTTGATCAAAGTAATATCAAGGTTTAAATTTATGTTATTTGTGGTTTCTTAAATAAAATAAATTTAGACCCCAATATTACGTTGTGACTGATTTTATGTAGGTACTAGGAAGTCAGATAAATCAGGACGAAAGGAGTAATAAGGATATAAAGTAAAGGATAACACAGGGTCGAGTCGCCTTCAATAAAAAGAAGTCACTTCTATGCTCGCGAACGGTTAATTTAGAAATTCGAAAAAGGTTGTTAAAGGTGTATGTTTGGAGCGTGGCGCTGCATGGGTGCAAAACATGGACGGTAGGCGCGGCGGAAAACGAAAGGTTAGAAGCGTTCGAAATGTGGTGTTATCGGCGAATGATGAAGGTATCGCAGATAGAGAAGGTTAAAAATTAAGAGATATTAGAGAGAATGGGTTGATATGACACCTTCTCAGGCATGAAGGCCTAGTCAGAAATATATTCTAGGCAGAAACAGGAGTAAAGGTAGACCTAGATTATTAGTAAATGAAAACTGAAAAATGACCACGAAAAAAAACAATATTTCTTATGTTGTTTGTACACTTATCAACCTTTGATGCTCGTCAATCAAAGGCTAATTATGAAGGAGCACTTCCAGACAATCAGAACAGTAAAAAACGATGATTCTTTTCTTCTCAAATTGAAACTTATGCGACTAAAATAATTATTCCAAATACAGGCATGTGGTACATCCGTAGCAACTGATTTTGTGGTCCTCCAAAAACATTATTAGTAAAAATGATTCGGGTGTTGAACATTGTTTATAAATAAAATATCAGATTCAATTTCTCGTTTATTCCTTGTCCATTTTCGTACTTCCCGTTCTTCTTTGGTATTCAGGCATCTGATTGATTGGAAAGTCGTAAGGGTCGACGACCCAGCAATTGGAACATTCAGGACCAAGAGTAGACGTACCTGTACAGCATGTTGGTTTACCAATGGCAGTAGTCACTAGTTTGAGAAATTTCAAAACCTAATGAATTGCAAAATGCGTAAAGGCCCCTTATTCGATTTACAGTGTAGATACCAGGAACACTGCACTCCTGCAGGTAAACTGTAAACAGTAGCATCCATGGGCGTACCCAGCTCCTGCTCTAGTGAGGGGGGGCAAGTCAGATTTTTTTAGGTTAGATCGTCCGCGGCTGTCATACACACTACACAAAGGCACATAAAATATTAGATATATGTAGGGCAAAATGATCCTGCATTATAGGTAGTTGGGAGGTATGTCAAAATGCTACGAAACAAATAAAAATTTGGAAAACCGTTCCTCATTCAATTCTAAAACTCCTGTAAAAATTACAAATCGATTCACTAAACCGTTAAAAAGTTATTGAAATTTTAAAAAATTGTAATTTTACACGTCATTTTATGGAGATTCGTTAACCGAACAGATTAAATTTATTTTTATTAACAGAAAAAAA
>NW_020440825.1:447516-486985 GCF_000699045.2 Agrilus planipennis
TTTATAATTGTCTGAAATAAATGCAATTTTAAAGTTTTAATTGTTATTTAAACATATTAAAAAGTTTTACGCTCATTATTAATAAAGATTGAAACTAAATATTTCGGAGCTGAAATCAAGGCATATTCACTGCCAAGTCAGTTAAAAATTTTCCATATTATTTGTTATTTCTTATTTTATTCAAAGTTTTTGGTCAAATTCCAAATTTTCTCTCAAACCGTATACTTCTTTTTAGTATAGATAGTATTAATTTACCTCATGATATGCTGCAAAACCTAATTAATCACGAATTTCTAATTTTATGTTCTATTGTCCCCGATTGTACCTCCCAAACATCCTTAAATAAATAAAAGTAAATTTGACTATGCTGCCTACCCTGGTACGCCCATGGTAGCATCCAATTTTCTTCAAGAGAAATCAATGACTTTTGTTACTGCGCAACTCAGCTATGACCCTTAGGATTCTGAATATATCTTTTTATTATTTCTTTTAGTATTGACATTCGCGATAGGCAGATATTAGATTAGATCCTTTACAATCGAGTACTTATTATACCATAATCCTAATTATATAATATATAAAATATCTATTTTGTGTATTGGACAGGTAGATTTTGTTAGGCCCCTCAGTATAACAATTTATTATTTATTGTGCATACAAACAATTTTAATACGTTTAATAGATAAAACTCCCCCATAATTATCAACGTCCATGAAGTTTTTTTTTTTTTTGTAAAATTATAAAGACCACAAATTTTATTTAACTATTTATTTTGGCAAACGACGTGTACAGAGCAAATAGGCAAACTTTCGGGTTTTTGGTGAGTCACGTTTGCGTGCAAAATAGCCATAAACTGGAGGACTGGAGGCGCAAACCTATTTGAAGTAATTTTTGTAAGGTCCAGTTTGCCGATCCTGAAGAAAAGTTTGACGACGGATAACATATGTTGTTAAAATGCCACTTTTAAGTGGTAATTGGTGTCTAGGTTGGATGATAAACATGTACAGTTGGCCATTAGAAGTGTTATAGATAATTAGGTTTATTATATTTTAGGTAATCTTTACTCTAATGTTCTCGTCAGTGATTCAGTTACGCTGAATGTGATTAAAATCTTAGTTTTGGGCGTTTAAACTAATTTGGAAATACCTACGGATATTATTATAGTTTTGTTCTGAAACCAGTTGTGTTGGTATTGCTTGTAACCACTGCAGTAGATAAAACATACAGTTATTATAAGTACTCAAACAACCGCAGATGAACGGGAGTGCTCATTATAGACGATCAAGACGAACATTAACATCAATATACATATGTATAACTGGAACATGCACGAATGTTTGTGTAAGTGCATGTGCTTTTGCCTAAAAGAAAATAAGTCATAAATTGTTGAATGTTTTCAATCACGTGTTTAAATAATTCAATTAATATCACGGCACAGTAGTGTCCTACTGCGAACAGCGACGATCGCCGAAACCAGAGCCGCCACTTCACATCCTTGCCTTTTAGGTTCATTTATCGGTTACAATTACAACTGCATGTAACAAACATTATGTATCTCCTACTCATGATAAGCGGCAAAATGTTTGTGAGGAGAAAATGTAAAAACGTGTCAATTGAGCGCTTGTAAAATTACTTTCAAGGTAAAAGAAAACAGATGCAACAAAGGTATATTTATTTTCATATTTTGTATGTATTAATTCACAATAACTACGTTACGTAAACAATTAATTGAGCATATTAATATATTATAATGGGTTAATTAACAGTCCACACACTCGATGATTAACCACAACTTTGTGTATTAATAAATAAAAAAATGACGAATTCTTATAGAATACTATCATCAAATTCCGCGTAATTTGATTTCACCATCACGATAAAAAGGGTATAAAGTGTTACCATACGATGATGCTCCCATAAACATATGAGAATGCCGTATGCATTTGTAAAACAACAGTTATACAAGTTGCTTCTGGTTTGAAATAGTAATAATTAAAAATTTATAACAATCTATTGTGTTAAGAAAATGAGCTAACAGGAAGTATGTGAATTAGCAGCAGAAAATGAAAGAAATATATTCTTTTGTAACCAGAAACGAGAAAATTAACAATAGATTTTATGTTGCTTTGTATTCATTTGCCATTTATGGTTCAATAATTTTTAAGTGAGTGACGCAATTACAATTATTTTCTATATTGTTCAAGCAGAGGATATTCCCGTAAAAGTAATGACATCAGTTTGATGACGCAAATTTACTTATTGAAATTATGACACTTAAGCTCGGTATCCAACGAATCCCAGTAAGTTTTTGTCCTTAGACCTGAAGTGACAGCTTTTGTGAGATAAAAGTGGATAGGTACCGATTCCGAGAGGCTACATACAGAGTAAAATTAAACTGTGTTGTATGTATTATCCTTAAACTAATTTTAAGTTACATCAGTCCCTTCTACATAGTTTTGGGCACCTTTTTCAGAGTTTTAAGATTTTATTTTTTATTATGCCAATACGAAATGGCTGAAATTCACTCGTATAATATTAAAGGACTTTCCACTGACTCATTTAACCGTTGATATTTGTGACGAGTTTTAGATACTAATCATTATTTTATATCATTAAAAATTAAACTGACAAAAACAAAAAAGAAAGCCATTGTTAAAAATCAATATTTGAGACCCATTGTGATTTCAACTTTAGATGAGGTTAAGCATTTTAGAATAGAAGAAAAAAATCAGGAAATCGGAAAATTAACTTTAATACATAATAATAGCACCTAGCAAGGAGGACCTAGAAATAGCTTTAAATAAAATGGAAGCGATACTGACAGATCAGTACTGTATGAAAATAAATAAAAATAAAACTAAAATACTGGTATGCAAGGGAAGAAAAAGTAGGGAAAGAGCGAATATAAAGGTAGGAGACGAAATTTTTGAAGAAGTGGCTGATTTTAGATACCTAGGAAGTCAGATAAGTCAGGACGGAAGGAGTAGTAGGGATATAAAGCAGAGGATAGCGCAGGGTCGTGTAACCTTTAATAAAAAGAAGGAACTTCTATGCTCGCAAACGGTTAATTTAGAAATTCGAAAAAGGTTGTTGAAGGTGTATGTTTGGAGCACGGAGCTGTAGAGGTGCGAAACATGGATAGTGGGCGCGACATAAAAGAAAAGGTTAGAAGCGTTCGAAATGTAGTGTTATAGGCGGATGATGAGGATATCCTGAGTAGAAAAGGTTAGAAATGAAGAGGTATTGGAAAGAATAGGAGAACAGAGGACTCTATGGAAGTCAATAAAAAATAGGCGAGATAGGTTGGTAGGACACCTTCTTAGGCATGAAAGTCTAGTCAGAGACATATTAGAGGCAGAAACAGGAGTTAGGAGGGGTAGAGGTAGACCTAGATTAGATTACTGTTTGCAAATAGTTAAGGATGTGGGCTGTTCTAGTTTTAGAGAAATGCGAAGTTTAGCTAAGGAAAGGAAAGAGTGGAGGTACATGTCCAACCAAACGACTAATATTCGGATTCAGAACTACAGAAAACCCTCTTGTTAAACGCACACGCGAAGATAAGCCAATACTGTTGACAAAGGGTGCGGTAAGCCCTACCGTCAAGTGAATAGATTTATTGACAGGAGCGTGTTTCAGTGTCACGTGGTTCACATTCTTAACGGATTATCCTGTATTTAATTACATGCAGTAACTTATGATATTTAAAACAACAGCATCAGCATTGTCCTGCTGAATAAGTGATTTATCCCAGTATCGTTCGGTATGGGAAGACATCACGGAAGAGCAACATTGAAACAACTTTTTGGCGCCGGTTCCTCTTTTAGCAGATGCTAAAAAACAACGACAAGTTTGCGAGAGCCTGAACTGTTACACACGTAGATATTTATGTGTATGTGTCTGTATACGTATAATGGACGACACGAAATATGCAGCCTCTGGCTTCTCATCTCGTATGCATGAACGTAGCGAATTACGTGCCGATTAAGTTTCACATTTCGGTAGTTTATCAATCGATGTTATAATCGTGATTTAATTTCTTATTAAGTACCATTAAGCCCGCTATAGAGACGGCAATTTCATGGGGTTGCACTTATTTTTCAATTAAAAACTATTTTCTTTTACCGATTATTACATGGAGGAACCTCCGAAACACTTGTTATTACAAGAGACCGTTTAATTTTTCTCATATAATTGTTTATTAAATGCTGTTTAACGGCAGCAAGTAGGTTGGGTCGATGTTTTGTCGAAACTATTTGTCTCTACGGCGTGCTGATGATAGCAAACGAGATCGAAATCGCGATGCGCGCCTGATAGTTTATTTGTTTGCTTGCTACCACTTCACGCCTTAACTACTCACTGATCATCATGGAATTTTGTTCACACATTGTCAGGGATACAGAGAAGAACATATAGAGTACTTTCTATCCAAAAAAAATACTGTTCCCGAGGGATAGAAACAATTAGTTGTATGTTGTCGTCGATGATCTTTGACACGTATTTAGGACATCAACGTGAGCGAAGCGAGGGGTAAAACCTATCATGAAATTTAGTACAGACATTGTCAGAGGTACAGAAAAGGACATAGGGTACCTTTTATCCAGAGAAAAGATACTGTTCCCGAGGGATAGAATTAGTTTTATGTGGTCGTCGATAATCATTGACGCGTATTTTAGAACATTAGCGCTAGCGAAGCTGCGGATAAAATCTAGTAATCTGTAAAAGACATTGGTCACTAAATTATACCATAATTTTTACAAATTCACAAAACCTAAAAAAAGGCGAATATTTACGAAACCGAAAAAGTATATTTCATACGTTCACCGAATAATTTCTATACTAGGCGAACGTTTTACCTTACCTGTACAGTAAAAATGGAGTAATCAAATTTTAATCGAGGTTTATTTATTGTTTCATATAATAGGACAAATTGAGGTACTATTTACCTAGTTTTTTTATGGGATCAAATTAGTTACCTACCCTCCATTATGTCACTTTGATGTTTTAATCTTTAAACAAATTTTACTTATTTTACATTATAGCCTCAAAAGAATGTACCAAGTACAAATAGAATATGTAATATATATGACAGAAATCAATTTCTGTCTTAGAGAAAACCCCTAATTTGAGTATAGATCGATCAACATATTAAATCACCTTTGATCATAGACTTTAGCATTGTACGCGATTGCTAATTTCCTGACCAGATACGTATTATAATAGTAAAATGTATAAGTATACACTTAACTGCTTAGAATGAATGAGACAGAGGATGTTGTTTAATTTTTGCAACATAATTACTACAATAATTGAATAGGTACGTTCCTATACCGCTTCGGTCTCTTACGGCATATGAGATGTATTAAAAAAGAACTGCCTAATAAACATAATAGCAGTAATGATGGCACTAACTTCCGCAGTCGATGTATGCTCGAGAAAACCTTAAGCGGAAGTTAGGGAGTGGAATGAAGAAATAGGGTGCCATGATTCTCATAGTAATGCCTGCCAATACATAGTAAGCTCCTAGGTGATATCACCAAAATAAAAAAGAGCGTATGCATTAATTTAGAGTTCTGTAGGGCGAGAACTCGATTCCGTATATCTCTTAAAATTATGCATGCAAATTGCAAGCTAACATCATTATTATAAATACATCAGCAATTCAAATGTTAACTGCATGATCGTATGTAAATTTCTCTTTTCTAAAGTTATTTAGGAATTCTTCAACAGTGCTCTTCTTAATTTGTGTTTCCAAATAGGCCTTTATGCGTGAGAAGGTGTCCTACCAACCTATTTCGCTTATTTTTATTGACTTCCATGCGCCCTCTGTCTTCATACTGTTTCTAACGCTGGTTGCACATTACACGTTTTCGCCCGCACGATCAAAAGTCGTACGAGTTTATATCGTGGTGCAGTTGCTTTCACACTGTACGATTTTAAACGTAGGAATCACACGATTTGTAACCGTACAAAAACATTATTCAGATACATGTGCTCGTTGTCACCATTTCTGAGGAAAGTATTGTACAGTGACTATGAATCGGGGGCAGATTATAGCTCGGTTATTGTATCTAAAAAGACAAAGGCGTGAGCGCCTTCATAGGGTGCATCCTATTAATCAGAAACGTGAGGAAATGGGGTTATTCTATACCTTGTTTGAAGACCTGAGAAATGATGAACGGAAGTTTTTCAACTACTTTCGTATGTCAGGTGACTCCTTTGACGAACTGCACGGCAAATTGCAGAATGTCCTTCAACGGCAAAACACACAATTTAGAAATTGTATAAAACTTATTGAAATGCTAGCTGTAACTTTAACACCGACTGCTTTTACTTCCCTTGCAGAGGGAGGTATTGTAATCTTAAAAAGAATCATCCTCCGAGATCATTGCTTATTTTCACGTTGTAGAATCTCTAAACCAAGAAGTACATATTTATTTTCCCAAAACCGTCAGTCAGTTTGACGGTCTGTCCGTCTGTCTGCTGGAAATTATTGAAAAGCTATTTTTTGAACGTATATTAAACCGCAAAATAAACAACTAAACTGTAAACAACGCGAATTAAATGGTAGTAGTAGACACGTTCCCGCACGATTGAAACCGTCTAGTATGAAAGGGTGCATTTGACCACGTAGTCCACTAAGCGAAGATTCGATACGGCTACCGTTCATCTGTAGTGGCACTGGACGGCTGCAACGCGATCAAAAATCGCGTCCGTGCCGTAACCGTACAATGTGAAAGACCTCCATACTCTTGATAGGAGACTAAAAATATTTGCCCGTACGATTTATTCCCGCACGGGCAAAAACGTGTAATGTGCAAGGAGGGTAAGACCTCTTTATTTCTAACCCGACCTTGTGCTATCCTCTGCTCCTTCAATCCTAAATTATCTGACTTTCTAGATACCCAAAATCAGCCACGTCTTTTAATTTTTTGTTCCTTATCGTTATATTTACTCATTCTCTACTCTTTCATCCTGTTGTATTTTTATTTATTTTCATCAATACTGTTGTACTCTTCTAGTCTTCTACATCTGATTAACTTCTACAATTTTAAACCAATCTGTCTCATTCGCTCCTACAGCTTACTAATATACTTAACGTGTAATTTAAAGTAACTATACACCTCCGCAGGTACTGTAATAATACTCCTCCTCATCAGTAGCTTACTCCCAATTAAACACCTCCTTGTATTATATCCCGCCTTCAACACCTACTGCATTCAGTATAACTGTTTCTAGACTTCTAGTAACTTTTTTTTGTCGCCATCAGCGACTATTATTATATGTAGTCATGATGTAGCATGTCGAAAAATTGTACGTTATAGTATTTACTTTAAAGGGTTACTTATACACCAAAAGCCGGATATCTCACATATATTTAGGGTTTCGGTCAATGCAGCCATTGACAAGAGAAATCTAAAAGAATGTCAGCAATACCATACGAAAGAAAAATCATTTCTACTTTTATTGGTATTTAGTTTTTGATTTCCACAATCTTATAATTGTGCCAAACATTATACTTACAGCGCGTATGTATTTTTTTAACAACGATGTCATGCATTTCCTGCAATTAGGTCAAAACTCAATATTTCATATCAAATTGTCTTATAATAAATACTTGTGACAAACATCGCCAGAACTTTAAACCCGAATGATTAAAAAGGATTATGATGTGGCAACCATCGACAGAATTTTATACCTAAATGGTTAAAAAGGATTATCATTTTTGATATCGAATACTTAGCATACTAATAAGAAACAAGAAATAATCAATATTAATATTTTTTAATGAGAATTTTAATTCTGATGTTATTTTTAGATGAATATACTTCTTTTCATATAAGCATTAATTTTACATGAAATTCTCATTGCAATATTTTTACTTAACCTTATTAATTCAGTTCAACGTGTTGAGGAAATCTTGCTACAAGCGAACAAGTTTTTAATGTACCCCCTTGCAACAAAGTGTCCGAAAAACCTGTTGCACTCTTCTGATTTCTACTTGTAATATTATTCCGCTTTCAGTTCATCTGTCAATTAGAATTCGTTCGGAACTGAGACTGTTACAAATTAATGAAAGAATTTTTATGAGTGAAGGAGAGTAAAAACAAATGTGTGTCCGCCATATAAGTGTCGTACTAATGATCTGGATTCTATCGAGTTTCAATTAAAAACATAAGATATGTATTTCCGGCACCAGGGGGCGATTATAAATAGAATGTGAAAAAGGAATAGAGACAATTCCCAAGAAATCTGAATTCGTTGTTATTGCATAGCGTTTTCCTTATTTCTAATGGATATTAGTTAGTCTAAAAAGGGTTATTAAAAATGCAAAGGTCTGCAAAACCACTAGATGCGATTGTTTTTTTTTTATTTTTTTTTATTGATTTTAAATGTTCGTTAAGTCTATGCCTTACTGATTCACCGGCTTGTCCGACATAAATAGCGAGTCAGTGTTAACAATCTACTTAGAGCAATTACACTGTATTGTACCCTTTCATCTTCAACTACAAACTACCATTACCACTACTGGTGTCATTTTCGTCAAACAGACATAGAAACCACCGACTTAAATTCCACGTTGTTACCTTGCAACTTTATAATGCATGGGCCAACAGCTGTAATTTCACGTACCGGGAAGGTTTTTTGGGAGAATTTAAGACTTGCAATTTTGGTAACTGAAACCCGTACACGTCGAACGTCTCGATGAATAAAGGGACCGACCACGCTTTAAATAAGCTAATTTTACTTGCTACGAGACTGTTCGTTTAATCAGCAAACGCCCCGTTTAACTGCGTCTGTAATCCTTATTTTTGTTTTTCTTCTTTTTTTTGAACTCCGTATTATTAACCGAAGCGGTACAAAGACGAGTTGCTCAAGTTACACATATTTTTAGNGAGAGTAAAAACAAATGTGTGTCCGCCATATAAGTGTCGTACTAATGATCTGGATTCTATCGAGTTTCAATTAAAAACATAAGATATGTATTTCCGGCACCAGGGGGCGATTATAAATAGAATGTGAAAAAGGAATAGAGACAATTCCCAAGAAATCTGAATTCGTTGTTATTGCATAGCGTTTTCCTTATTTCTAATCGATTTTAGTTAGTCTAAAAAGGGTTATTAAAAATGCAAAGGTCTGCAAAACCAGTAGATGCGATTGTTTTTTTTTTTTTTATTGATTTTAAATGTTCCTTTAGTCTATGTCTTATGGATTCACCGGCTTGTCCGACATAAATAGCGAGTCAGTGTTAACAATCTACTTAGAGCAATTACACTGTATTGTACCCTTTCATCTTCAACTACAAACTACCATTACCACTACTGGTGTCATTTTCGTCAAACAGACATAGAAACCACCGACTTAAATTCCACGTTGTTACCTTGCAACTTTATAATGCATGGGCCAACAGCTGTAATTTCACGTACCGGGAAGGTTTTTTGGGAGAATTTAAGACTTGCAATTTTGGTAACTGAAACCCGTACACGTCGAACGTCTCGATGAATAAAGGGACCGACCACGCTTTAAATAAGCTAATTTTACTTGCTACGAGACTGTTCGTTTAATCAGCAAACGCCCCGTTTAACTGCGTCTGTAATCCTTATTTTTGTTTTTCTTCTTTTTTTTGAACTCCGTATTATTAACCGAAGCGGTACAAAGACGAGTTGCTCAAGTTACACATATTTTCAGGTAGGAGGCATGTGAAGGTGCAGCCACACTCGTTAAAAATGGACAGGAAGAACCTTTTCATAAACAGGCATCAGAAGTATGTTTTACTTGTTTTTTGTTTTACTTAAATATAGTTCGGTCCAACCTCCGACTGCCTATAAAGTGCATTAATACCTAAGACTAAAATGAAATGAAATGAATAAGCTGAATGTTCTACTGTATGACATGACAGGATGTCTCCTGCCCACTTTCCTTGAACTTAAGTGTACACATATTCGTTGCAAATAATGAAGAAATGTAGTTCCACCAGAAATACATGTTTTGAGTATGTAACGCATCTGAAAACGCTGTATGAAGATTTCTTCATACCTTAACGATTCTTTGGATTATTATCTACTACACCACATTAACGATATCTTTCAATTGACAAAGAAGTACAGGCCTGACGCTCGAAGTTGGCGGAAATTTTAAAATTGCAGCCCTCTTTCTTCAGCATTCGTATCAGGGGCGTATATTAAATACAGTGTAAACTCTTTATAACGTCACTCGATTTAATGACAAACTCCTTAAAACGTCGAAATTGCTTGGCTTTGGTTGGTTTACATTGTTTTCTATATAATATTACACTCTATATAGCGTCACGCTCACTCTATTTAACGACAACAATGCGGCATTATAAATCATTGAGCAGTACTTTCTAAGTTGCCGAAATAGATAAGAACTGCAGCTGTGTACGTTGTTGAAGAAGACGATCCTGTCCCTCCACCAAGCATCAAACAAGCACTTGATGCAGCGAAACTATTAAAAAAATACTTTTTATATAATCAAATTGATCCAGCAGTATCTCAAGATATGAGTAAGATACGTAACAAAATACAATTAAAATATTGGAGCAGCAAAAAACATCAGACGAAGATAACAGGCTATACGCAATGTATGAATAATAATGTTCGTGTGCAAAATGTGTACTATATTAGTAAATGCACATTATTATAGAATAGTAAAATAATATCTTTTATTTCTCTGCTTTTAATGACCACTCTTTATAACGCCGAAAAATGTTCAGTCCCTTAAGTATGGTTATATAGCTCCTTTAATCATCCCCAAATTGTTATTTAATTTATATTAGTAAACCCCCTGTTAAAACTTGTGTATTAGGGATATAATGGATATATATGGATAGCACGCAATTATCTAGAGATATTCATGTTTTATCAACTTTAATTTTTATGTTATTCTATTTTATTCCAGTTTTTTCTTCCTCGTTTTTAAGATGATGCAAGGTTTCCCGTATGTTTTTTTTGATTTCGAGACACTTCCCAGTCCCACGCAGTTTTTATCCTGTTCCTTTAATCCGTCCCAAATATTGTTATTTAATTTACATCATAAAAATCCCATCAAACTTGTTTAGTGGTATTGAATTATGATTAAAGACTTGTAATTGGGTGGCATGAAATTATCCGAAAATACTTATCATTTGTTGGCCTTAATTTTTTCTCTTTTCTTAAAGTTTTGACTTTGACTTGAGAAAATAATTTCGACTAAATTTTCTTTATTTTGCTCAAAGTAATAAGTATGCTCTTTTTGAAATAGAATTGTCATTTATAATTTATTTCCTCAGTAATTCTTGAGACAGACTGGCATCTGTCGACGTAAAAGATTATACGCTATAAGCGGTCGTGCTGACATAAATATTAGCCTTAATTATCATCTTAATTAAAGAATAATGAATTAACTTCTTGTAAAAATTTCCAAATTCTTTCGCAAACACTAGCAACTTTCAATGCCCTCTTTTATAGGTCAGAAATAACTGTATACTTAATAATTCTAGAGCAATAGTTTTATCATCTATAATACATTTCTGCTGAACTTCAAACATTCTTAGAATGATTTGACTATTTAAGGAGCAGATACATACGTTTTTTTATAAATATAATATCAAATAATTTACTGAAACCTCGTTGAAATTCATATGGATAATGAAAAGTAGGTAATACATTTTAACAAATCCTTTTTATTGTTTCGCCAACAAGTTCATTGTATCACTTCTAAAACAGTCACAGTGTTGGCGAATCAATTGTCAAGCATAATGAAAAATTATGTTGAAATTTACAGTTTGTGCATTGTTTTTTTTATATTTGACATAATAGCGATTTGATTTAATTGCGAATTGTGATCACATGAGTAGACAGTCTTCTAAAAATATGTCGTTTGGAATTTTTCTCGGGAATGATATGCTTTTCTTAAAAGAATTTTAGTTTTTATTATTTCTCTTCTTGTTTTATTGTTTATATTTATTTTCTTTATTTTACGTTTGATTCGTATATTTGTAAATAGTAATAAACGCTTAAAAAAAGTCGGGCGGTAGGTATTATTTGTTACTTCAGAAAGTCTTTAATTTTTAATAAGGAAATAAAGCCACACAATTGCGCACTGGTATTATTTTTTATCAAATGGAAAAACATGCTTTGACCACTTGTTGAATGTTTCCCAACAGCGTTTACGACTTTAGTACAAATAAGTTGGAGCAATAAAAAGTATTGTTCGCAAAATACTAACTAATTAATTTGCCTTAAAATGCCGTAATGACATTGTAGTTTATTGAAAAGGCCTATTATTTCTTAAATTAAACGATTTGTCGTTAAATCGACAACAAGAGACTTTTGCAACTTATTACAAGAATTGTTGTTACCATGCTACTTATCGTTTGTTGGCACGGTAAGTACATAATATTAACGAGCATTTTACATTGGCAATCAATTCGTTAAATTCTGATATAATGCTGCCATAAACTACCCACTTTTCTTCTGATTATTGAATACATGAAACTTTTCTATTGCAACAATCCTCCTCTTCTGTGTTTTAAATTTCCATGGTCCACTTTTATTCAACTTTTCCCTCTTTATATCAAACAAACATCTAAAAAGCCCCGCTATATCCTTATGGAAAATGGCCTTCTAGCAAACTTTTTATAACTTTCGATTCTGGTAGTTCTCGATGTATAGACCAAAAAAACTCAATTCAGCGTTAAGTCGTAAAAGCTCATCTTCTTGAGATACCTATGGTTCCTTAAAGGTGCTTTCTTCTATAAGGATATCCAAGGTGCGAATATACCTATTAAATAAGTTCAAATATACATATCCTGACTAGTATTTTGAGGGGGGTGCAGCTAGAGTCCCTAAGTGGGTCGAGAACTACCAGAAGTTTGGCAGAGGACAATTTTCTGTAGGAATCTAGCGGAATCCTTTCATAAAATAAACATTCAAGGGCTTATGAACTAGGCAGTGAATGAAAAAAAAAACACTGCTTTTAATTTAGCTGCAAAATTTATTTTGTTACAAAGCAAAGTGAAATGAAGTAAAAGGCATACATATAGATATATAGGATGAGTCACTAAACCCAAATTCATACACGTATACTTCAAAATAGAGAAAAATGTTTCAAATGTAGGTTGTATAGAATGTAAAATTTAACCGTTTGAAAAAGTTTAGCGAGTTTGTTGTTTGATTTTCAGTACCAAATTAATTTATTGTTGAGTAATTACATAATTAGCTGTGAAAATAGTCCAATACATTTTAATAAACTGACTGTTTTTTTATGGAGAATTCAAAAATACAGTAAAAAGTAGGGGTTCCATTTGAAATAACGAAGTTACTGCGCATGTATATGTACAACCGGAAGTCCGCCATATTTGAAAATATTTTTACGTTATTATACACTTATCTCTATTTGAAAAATGTTTCTCTACTTTGAAGTATACGAGTATAAATGACCAATTTCAGCTTAGTGACTCACCCTGTATAGACGCACTTTTTATCTTAATATAATTAAATCAAACGATAAATTTTATTGCATAATAGGTAAAGTGCAATAATAATATGCACATAGTGTCGACCACTTGCACATGTAATGTGAGTATTTACATGTTTGAAATGATTTCGTAATTTTGTTTATTAATATCGCAGCCTTTTAAACGTGGCATTAAAAGAATATAATAATAATAAACAATTTCATATCTATTAGTTACTAATTACAGCATTTGGCCGCCGATTTCGCTCAAAACATTAAGAGATAAACCACAAATTGAAAATCCGACGATGATGAATAGATACTTTCGTAATATGACAATACGATTCTCAGCAATTAGAAACCTACACTTTGAATAAAAATTAAAAGGAATATTCACCCCTAATTACCACAAATAATTTGTATTGAGTAGTGAGTATTCCTTTTAATTTTTAATTAATATTTACCACAGTCTCTTTCTAATTTTTTTTGCACTTTAAATCTTCGCAACTATTGCGGCTTTGAATCTATAATCATTCACGTGTGCTCGAATTTTAAGATTAAATGGTCACGTGACGCCATTCCTATTTATTACTGTACCTTCAAAATTATTAAAACCCCGAAAACGAAAAGGTAGTTTTTTTTTCTAGTCCGGGCCTGCATAACAATGATCAAATATTTGATTGTACCCAATGTAGCGTGTGGCCCTCATGTGGCAAATCCTTCTATCAGAATCCTCCTGATGAAGGGATTTCCCCACAGGTTTCTCATTAGAACCCCCACAACAGGTATCAGTACTGGTTACATTAAATTTAGGAACTCATTTTACATAGATACAATAAACTTGCGATTATTTGCAAATGGGCTGTACTTGAAAATTATAAGCTGGTATAATCCTATTGATTATGTGCCAAATGAGGCATTAATAGTGATGCGCGATTTATATTCTTTTTGTACGTCTTATGGGACACGTGAAATATGGGAACCACACGAGGTAGTGTGGCTAACCTGTTTGAAACCCTCGCTGCAACCCTCCGAAAATTTTAGTCGGGCAGTAAAATAATAAGACAAATAATACGTACATACATATAAGTAATGTAAGTTTTCAGTTCTCAGTCAAACATGCATAGAAATTAAACTTATCAAACATCTGACCGAGGTTTTTGTCCATTTTTATATTTATATTGAGTTTATTCAGAGGATTTAAATTGGTTACCCTTTATTAGGCCAATTTAGTTTGTTTTGTTTTTAATGCTTATTTTATTGTTTCCATTTATTATTTTATAGGTACAAGTATCATTGTACTTATAAAAAGTATATGAACCCCATCGTAATATGATGATATGAAATTCTTAAAACATTAGAATAGAATATTAAAATTGCTTTTAAAAATTGGAAATATTGTTTGCGAAAGGAATTAAACTGATGGTAAAAATTAAAACAGCCGTCCGACAAATAACGATAATAAGGCGTTTATGGAGAATATAAATAGACAACGTGATCTGTCTGATGTATTACGTTTATTATTTAATAACGCATAATTTTAACTGAATGACATGTCTGATGACATCTGCGATGAAGTTAAACATTCTAGCGATTTTTCAGTTTAAGTTGTATTTGTATGATTTATGAATCCTCAATCAGAAAACGATAGTTAATAAATCTTATATTAATTGCAACATTCTTGGATTCCTTTCAAATTACGGCTCATAATTGCATTAAGACCGGATGGTTGGAATAATTTAAAAGTAAAATAAGAGGGCAAGAAAGTCAATATGCTAATCTCTGAGTTGGTGTGTTAATCGAAGATTATTATAACGCCAGAATCTAAATAATTTTCTATATAATAACAGCTATACGCGGACATGGTATAACTATGCTCTTACATTTAAACAGTAAAAGTGTATTTTCTGTTCGTTTTAAATGCAGAATGAACAGTTACACATTTAGCCTTCGGATTAACTATAAATTTCTGAAATATGTTACAAATTAATGCTTCAATGTTCTTCTGGAAACGCGCACGTAAATATGCGTGCAGTGTGTTATTTGTCGTAAGCTCGTTGACTAGCCTTGCAAGGAGTATTAAAGTTGTCGTCTAAAATGGGAAATCGCGTTCGACGTATGGATAATAATGAGTACCTATGATAAAAATATTTGCAACTTATATGAAGGTCTTCATACCACTGACTGCCTACGACATACTTGTCAACTTGAAGACCATCAGAAATCTGGAATGCCTGACTAAGATTGTCATGCACGAAGACAAGAAAAACGTCTATTGTCCCGAAAAGAAAAAAAACAAAATCAAAGTGGGAGTAAGAGAAGTTATAATCGGTGCCTGTATTTCTTCCCTTTTAGTTTTATTTGTCGATTATCGAACAAATATTAATTAAGATTTAAAATATTCAAATAGAAATATTATTCATTTCTCTGTAAAATTTCAGTCCGATGTTTGGGAGGTATGTCAAAATGCTACGAGACAAATAAAAATTTGGAAAAACGTTCCTCATTCAATTCTAAAACTCCTGTAAAAATTACAAATCGATTCACTAAACCGTTAAAAAGTTATTGAAATTTTAAAAAATTGTAATTTTACACGTCATTTTATGGAGATTCGTTAACCGAACAGATTAAATTTATTTTTATTAACAGAAAAAAAGCTACCAGAAATTTCAAACTTTTATAATAAGTAACTTGAACTCTGGAGAATCACTTTAGCGTAAGGTTATTCAAATTCACTAAATGGTTATCGAGGAAAAAATGAAAAATTAGCTGAAAATCTCGTTTTTACTTGATAA
Organism: Agrilus planipennis; assembly: GCF_000699045.2. NCBI lineage: Eukaryota > Metazoa > Arthropoda > Insecta > Coleoptera > Buprestidae > Agrilus > Agrilus planipennis. Next base: position 463,767 of record NW_020440825.1, read on the forward strand.
TATAATGATAATATTTATAATTGTCTGAAATAAATGCAATTTTAAAGTTTTAATTATTATTTAAACATATTAAAAAGTTTTACGCTCATTATTAATAGAGATTGAAACTAAATATTTTTTTGTTTCGAAGTTGAAATCAAGGCATATTCACTGCCAAAAGTCAGTTAAAAATTTTCCATATTATTCGTTATTTCTTATTTTATTCAAAGTTTTTGGTCAAATTCCAAATTTTCTCTCAAACCGTATACTTTTTTTTAGTATAGATAGTATTTATTTACCTCATGATATGCTGCAAAACCTAATTAATCACGAATTTCTAACTTTATGTACTCTTGTCTCCGATTGTACCTCCCAAACATCCTTAATCATGGATGAAGTAGCAAGCTATTCACTAATTTGTAACCACTCAATTATTTTTGGCATTTGTACAGAATATGTAAGTTGTATGAGGCACGAATATTTTCTACATATTTTCTGAAATACGCAATTTAAATTTGTTCGGAAATGTATACTCCAGTTATGAATTATGGTAAACAATAATATAATTTATCAGTAAGAAAAGTGTGAAATATGAAGTGGCACTTATTTAAATTAAATGTCATAAATAATTTTTATAGAAACAAGAAATATGCACATTACTAACGAACATATTAAAACATTCTAGATATCTATCGCAAGTGAATACCGATATTACTTTGCTCATAAAAAAATATTCATTTAACATTTACTTAACTTGTTTTAAATTCAAGGATAACTTACATTCTAGCACTGATATTTGAAACTAGATGTACCTATAAATGTCCGCTTTTTCAATAATATATATTCGATTATTTGCAAAATAAAGACACATTTATATAGTTGCTAACAAAACCATACTGAACAGAGGATCATATGATGCTCGTAAAACTTCGATTTTATCAAAGATACTTAGTCAATAAGGATTAAGCGAGATAGATTGGTAGGACATCTTCTCAGACATGAAGGTCTAGTCAGAGACGTAGTAGACGCAGAAACAAGAGTTAAGAGGAATAGGGGTAGACCTAGATTAGAGTACTGTTAGTAAAGTTATTGATGGTCAGTAACTAAGTCTGCAGAGAGACAACGAATCGATGCTTTAAAGGTGTGCTTGGATCTCGGCATGAACATGTTCGAGGCAAAGCGAGACGAAACAGATTCCTCGTTTGTATCCTCGAGAACTCTGAACGAAGTCGGTCTAAACAACGAAAACTGCACTGATTCGAACATGCGCGGCATATTATTTAATTTATTTAGTAGATAACGCTGATAACAACGATTTTATTAATAAAATGACGCAAACGAGGCAGGTATGCATAAATATCATCCACATCAAATCAAATTGTCTTTGAAGTAGCGATGCGAAACTAACGAAGTTCGAACAAGTTCGGGTCAAACCGAAGTAATTTGCTGCGCCTCGATTTTAGTACACAGAGAGAAAAATCTTGTAAAAATTACCATGCTGACTCATAATCTGGGCGCCATTGACTCACAATCGAAAAATTACCTTGCTAGCACAGTAAAAAATCGTGTTTTCAAGAAAAAGTATTGAATTTTCTCAATACATGTCTCTTGCACCTACTTTATAGTGACGATCATGGTAATTTTTACTAAGACTTTTCTCTTCGGGTACGTCTTCTGATTTTAGGTACGGAACCCTTTCTTTACCTTGTTTTATAATAACAGCAACATTTTAAAGGTATTTAAATTACGCAATTGTTGTTTAATTTTTATGGGNTTCAGGTACGTCTTCTGATTTTAGGTACGGAACCCTTTCTTTACCTTGTTTTATAATAACAGTAACATTCTAATTGTATTTAAATTTGTACGCAATTTGTAATTTGTTGTTTAATTTTTATGTGTTGTAATCAATTTTTGACGGATAAACGTTTCGTCTGAAGAACGCAGCAAGACAGGAAAAATTAAAGAGAGAAAGAGAAATATAAATGTGCATCCAAGCAAGTTATTTATGAAGAACATAAATAACCAATTACTACAGATCAATATTTTTTTACCTTTCCGACCAACCTTGTACAATAATTCAGTTCAAAATGACCTGATACAATTTTAAGTAAATTACGATTCAGACGTAGGTACATACGATCAAAGTAATCACGAGCAGTGTTTGTACATAACAATTTCTTTATATTGAGTAATTCTGAAAGTCGCGGGCAGTTAATAACGATGTGTTTACATCCACAATACCAGCTACGCACAATGATAGAGCCTCAACATCGATACCTTGGCAAAGGCGGCGAAAAACCACTGAAGAATGAGGTGATTTAACCATCTCTTGTGGTTCGAAGTCTGTCACGTACTTACATCCTACAGCAAAGAGGTTGGTCTGGGTCCGATGCTAGGAGATAATCTTTATTGAAATGATGCACTTTTATTCCTCGTGATACCTTTTAATCTTTTTGTTGTAAAGCTTATTTATGGCAGGGAGGAAAAAGAAACATCTCAAAATTAAAATAACCGTGCGATTATTAATTTGTAATGCCCACTAGGATCTGCTTCATTCACTCTGCAGAATAATAAAAAACAAAATTTGCCGTCATGGGACGCCTGTGGAAGAAGTGAAAATCGAGATTCCGGTATTTACAAAAGTACCTGAATTTCTAGCTTTATTATGAACTATAAAATCTTCGAATGTCTCTAAGACTGTTCTTGGCTAAAATAACTAGAACCGTTGAGAATGTTCGAGAACCGTTATGTATGAGATATAATGTTTTTGAATGTTTTTGTTCTTACTGCATTGAAGTTGACATGGCAAAAATAGCAGGCAAATATATAAATCATAAAATAAAATTTGCCACGAGCCGGGAAACCCAAAAGCCAGTTTGAATGCTCATTTCAATTGAAGCTATTATACAAAAATTGTAAATTCTGTTAGAGAATCCTGCACAACTAGAACCGAACTCATAATTAGCCACTAGTTAACCGCTGGCGATGTAGACTTCTAACCAGAGGGTTCTATTTTTTTTTTCAAATAGAGTCATTTTGTCATCTTACCGACCCGGCAACCGCTACTTTGAGTGAGTTTGTAGTAGGCATTCTCAGTTGGGCTTGACACTTGCTGTGAACCCCAAAACTAGTTTGCATACTAACATCAAATCGGGTAAGCAAAAGAAAATGTAAAGGCAGTTAAGAAAAACGTGGACACTTCGAACTGGACTCATGTTTGGCCACTAATACACCGCTGATCAACCAGAGGATTCGAACTTTTCTTGAAAATAGCGTAATTTCTCGATCTTGTGAGGGAGATTATATAATATTCGAGTTTCCCGGGTCGCGGCTAATTTTTAGCTTCCACGTCTAATTTGCGAAATATTCACAAATTTCAAACCCGATTATGTGAGTGCCTACTATGTATAATCCTTCTCGAATTAGCAGTTGTCGGGTCCCTCAAGATAGAAAAATGATCCTATTTTGAAAAAAATCCAACCCTCTGGTTAGAAGTCTTCATTCTTAGAGGTTAATTAGCGGGTAATTATGAGACCAGTTTTGACTGTCTAAGATTTTCCTAACCAATTTTACAACGTTTGCATACTCTATCTTCATTTGAAGTTAGCATGCAAACTGGTTTTCGGATTTCCCTGCTAGTGGCTAATTTTTGCCATTTATGACTAATTATCCAGTACCTGGTGAATTTGCCATTGCCATGCCAACATGAAAGAGGTAATGTTCTCCAATGTCTAGGGTTGTTTTCAGGTTAGAATCTTCTAGGGTGAACTGGACCAGATGAATTGAGCTCGTTCTGAAAAGTTGAGTGGTGAAGTTGGGTTCCGACATTAAATTAGGGCATTTTTATATATTTCGACTGGTGTCCCAAAAAATGTCTGGAATCTTCCATAACGTTCAGGATTTCTCCAATGTAGTGTGCGTGTGAGTTTGCAAAACGACCACCAAACACGTTTAGAATGAATGAGAATGTAAACCCAACGAAATGGGTTGCCGTTAGCTAGTAAAAGAATAATTTTGGTGTTTGTGTTGCATGTTTTGGTGAACAAGGAACATAACACGTCGCGGTCAGAAAATATTTCGGGTTGCTGAATATTATTGATCAGTTTTAAACGACGGTTACCCCAGGTACCTACCCACGTGTGGTCAGAATAATTCTTTACTATAATTAACGTCTAGGTGTAGGTAGGAAGAAAGTAATATTATATAGGTATTCATCTAAGCGGTACATAGACAATTAAAATTAAGCTAAGTATTAGCAAAAAGGTTAAAAATCAATAATCTGCTTATGTTTTTATAAAAAAGCTTCGCAGTCAGGAATCCTCCCACTTACAGAGAGTAGAGTAAGATAATAAGTTCCCCAATTAAAATAAGATAACAAAAAATCGCAACTGTAAAATGTAGATAGATAATAAATAGATTATTTTATGTTTTATTTATTATAAAAACTGTTTGACTATTTGACATTTGAGTGCGTAGTCTCCATTTATATTTTATAGGTATGTTTATGGTTTTTCATTTCAATAGTGACGCCTACTTTAATAAAAAGATTATAAAAAGCAGTGCCACAACGACTGTTGTAATTGAATTGAATGTATAACATTACATTGTATGGAGCGGAACAATTTTAATTCTAGTTCAATCACATCAAGATATTTTTAAGATTTTTATATAAAAGTATGCGAAAAGATGCGCAAACTGGAAAACAATAATTACGATACATCAATTTAATAAATAGGTATTGTTTAATTTTGTTTTTGCATTAAAAGCAAAACAAGTATACATTAACGGTTTAACGTATCTTCACGTACGAAAAGAAAAACCGTTTAAGGGAATACGAAAATAAGTTCGAAAGACCAGTTCTGTGTTTTACAAAGTAGTATGTAGACTTTCAGACCATTTACAGCAAACATATTAACTAAATCGTGTGTTCGTCGGGGCTCACGACTGTTGTTTCTTGGCCAAAGAATTTTTCGAATGAAGAAATATGCAAACAATTCTTGCGAAATGACCGGTCCATGTCGTTCAGTAATGAGACTGTAAAGGTCTGTTTCGTTTGTGTTGTGTCTTCGAACTCGATTTTGGCCAAACGAATTTCGATTAAAATGGTTCGATCATGAAGACCGAAATAAAGTCGGTATTGGATTGAAAACATTTTGAAACTGAATAGTCAATTTGGCTGTAACTTTTTAGTATAACTTTCATATTTTATGTACGGGGATTGTTTCCTGTCCTCATTCTTCTTAAAATACGGAGTGTTTTGCGTTTTTGGTTCGTTTAAATGTGTGATAATGTAACCGACAAGCACTTAAGTAAGTTCATCTAAAATCCACCCAAGTTTCTCCCATATGAATATGTATTATTTTTAATTCATATGACGTTTAATTAGAAAAGTTTTATAAAACAAGAAAACTCGCGCAACACTTCTCTGTTCTCTGTGACGAAACATAATGTTGTCTTCAGATAAAAACAGAATTATGAAAATTCGACTTATGGGAATCCCAAAAATCATCCAACTACCAAATAAACTTTACCTGTTTGTAGTAGAGTACAGATTGATCTTTTCAAGAATTGTTTAAAGGAATAACGTTACAACTATTATACCTAGTTAATTCATACCAACTTAAGAAGCCAACTTGGAGCATTTATAAATAGACTTAATAGAAAAATTTAATAATAATAATTCAGTTACAACGAGTCATACAAAATTCCAATGTAACAGCAACAGTACACTATAATATTACAAATCCATTTAAATAAACAATAAAATAAGATATCTGTTTCAAATCAAACCATTTAGCAAAGACAAATACCCATATACTAATTGATTTTTGTGTCCACTAATTTTATAGTTTAGGTATGTACATACAGTAAAGTCCGCTTATAATGACATCGAAGGGAAATGACAAACACATCATATTAAGCGGGCGTCATATAAAGAATACTCTTAGAAAATAAACAACTTTCTATTTTGGTTAGTTATTTAGTTTAATAGAGAGAAAAACTACAAATTGTATATATTTATTAAAAGAAAAAGAAAAAGAAGGATGAATTGTAATATCAATATACAAAAGAAGGGTCGGAAAAATGAGCGAAAATGTTATTATTAATCATTTGGGTCTCTATAGCCGGATATGATTTCTTGAGAATCAGTCATAATAAACGATATATCATTTTAAACGAAGTCAATATATCCAAACTTTATATTAAGCGTTTGGTCAATATAGGCGGAGTCATAATAAACGAATTCCACACTATAAAGTTAAGAAAAACATTTACGATTACTTTTTCTGGTTCTTTTGTGAGATTAAGTCAATTTCATTGCCATCGACTAATACAAGTTAATAGTCTGTAAGTAGCTGAATATTTTTTTTTGTCGTGGAAGTTGATAAGTTGCACTTCGACAGATTGTGAAGTGAATTCATGTACCTATACAGTTGTAACACAATAAACTACTACAAGTTGGAAGCGATTACAGATGAAATGTTTTCCGAGCGAGTGTCAAGACAGGATGATTGAGACGTTTACATCCAAAGCTCCGTGCAATAATAATATATAAATATCGGAGTTGAGAGTAGGTACAATTGTAATTCATAATTCCGTTTTGTATCCAACTAATCTTTCACAAGTCGCACAATAGGTGCCTTTATTTTCCTTTTATAAACTATCACTCCCGTCTCAATTAACGGTTGGCAGTGCCCGTGTGACACAATTGTGTAAATAATATGTAATGACACAATTTAAGCGCAAAGTGTAAATTGCTTTGCGTTTTCTTCGTCTTGCGTGCAAGGTGCAAGTAGTGATAAAAAAAAAAAAGAGAGAAAGATGACCATTCGCCGGCAGTTAACAGCATTTTTAATTGCATCATGTTATTTAGTGTATAACACTTTTTGCAACACTATTGCACTTCTTCCTACATTTACTGCAAGAACAAATTATAGACATTAAGATAACCATACAGCATTGCAGCGTTATTTTGAAACTATAGTAGGTGCTAAGTGCTAATCTGCGAATTATTTAACAATTTCGAGAATACTGAAACTACCTCTAAGATAAAGATAATGACAAAAATGCTAAGAATAGTTTCCAACTATTAAAATACCTTGGCATAAGAGAGAGCAGATGTTGCACTTATTTTGAGTGCGATTATTCAGCACAGTATCCAGCAATACATGCGTATACATATGCAGATACTTTCCAATACATTGGAAGATGTTTTCGGGAAAACAACAAGCGGAATTCCACTTCCATCTTAAAATTATCAGATAAAAAATCCGAAGAATTAACTCAAGAAGATGTGGAACTTCCCAAACTTCTTAAAACCGCGAAATATTTAGTAACCATGACGGCGTGACATGGAAATTTGCTAATATAGGTAGAAAAAAGTATGAAAAACTTACCCATAGATCCAATAGAAGCAGTAGTCGTTGTAGGAATAGCAGGATCAATAGAATTCATTTTCTCGATAACAACCGGGGTTGTGGAGCACTGTGAGGAAGCTGACGAGTCGCAATCCAAGCTGCTGCGATCGTGAGTTTGTACTGGAGAAGGACTCTTGACAGGACCGGGCAACATATGATGGGGATTACTTCCGGATCTCATCAAAGCCTCGTCTTGGGCTTGAGCCCTTCGGAGAGCGGTCTGCATTGCCATAACCCTTTGCCGTTCGGTGGTCAAGCGACATTTTTCACACTTACAGGCGCGGTATTTGCAATACCTTTTATGTCCTTTGAGGGCGATCTTGAGACGATGGTTCCGGCACCGGGCGCAATTGGGAGGTGTTCTGGGCGACGCTGTCGAAGTGCTGGAAGCGTTTATTTCCATTTTGGGCTCGAATTCCGGAGTGTCAGTCATTTTTCGCACACAAATCGAATCGCCTAGTAACGTAACATCGACAACGAGGGAAATATCGGTCGTGTTCGGCGGGGTTGAATTGTCTGATAGCACTGCACAGAAAAAATTGACGAGCACGTGTTCGTATCACGGTCGACGAGAACAACTGTCAACAACAATAACAACTAACAGCAACAAAGATGTTGATGATGATGACGGCGATGATGATAATGGCAATGATGAATAGAAGAACGCGGCAAAATTGCAGTTAGTTTCGAATGCAGTTGGTAGTAAGTGTAGTAATAGTAAGAGAGAGCACACAGCAACAGGTAGCAGATATGTAGAGCTGCGTCGTCGTTTTACGTGTGTTCGGCAAACCACTCAATTTCCCGAAGCCTAAGTATGCTGTCTGTGTTGTTAATACGTGTGAAAAAGAGTGCACGCGGCGGCGGTTGTGATAAGTAATTGAACCCGAAGTCAACTGTCAGTCTTGCAAAGTCAAAGTGAGGTGAAGTTTTGTGCAGGATTGCATCGGCAGTGCGGGGCAAAGGGTATATCATTTACGACTTTGGCAGTGGGGGAATGCATGTGAGGAGTGCAGTTTAGAGCCGTGTTTTATGCGGTAATAACCCGGGGAAGCGAGTTTTGATGGCAGGTATTCGGTAACTACTTCTGTAGCAATTTGGCAAATACCAAGACGGTTATATTAGCCGTTTACGACGTTCGTTCTATTTATTGCAAGATAGGATAGGACAGGATAGTGTAGGACAGGATGCGACGCAGTGTCTTGCACCAAGAGAGCGCGTCGCGCTTCCAACCGCTTCCCACCTACCACTGTACTCAGCCACTCGAGTTTTATAATAAAAATGGCGCGACTTAGTTGCTAATTCTGCAGGAATTTAATTTTGGTCGTTTTATTTTGCCATTAAGCTCAGCTTTCGATATTGCACATGCAACAGCGGCGTTTACGGCACAACGAATATTTCATTAATGACGACGACGACGACATTCCTAGACGAGGAGATTGACGACTTTGACGCCCGCCGGAGAAGCGCCTCTTCACGTCGTTTCGACTCCGAATCATCGCCCACGTCAGGACTAACAACGCCCGTTGTCCTGGCTTATCATATAAACCGCACGTTTCAAAGTACGTACATTCAATTCTATGCGAAACTGATCCCCATTTATGAAGGGCTTTATGTGTAATTTTCAAAAAGAACAAAAAGATCTCATTATGAATATTGTAAATTACTTATTGATAAGTAACTTATCATAAGTTATGTTATTATAGGTAAATTGTAGGTGTATTTGAAGGTAACTATCATTGAGTTTGGTAAAGAAAAAATCAATAATTGTCATATTTGGACTTCATTAAGTTTTTTACAAAATCAGTAAATTGTTTTGTTTGAAAAATTGAAACGAGTGAAATTTAAGATAGGCCTTTATAGTGTTAACGTACTGTGTTTTTTCCTTTATTTAATCGTTTTCAAATGTATACGGTATTACTTTTTTCTATTACTTATAATAGATATTTAAGTAATGTAATGACCGACTAAGTCCGGGCCGGCAGACCAAATGAGCCCCCCCCCCCGAATCTGCTCCAAAATTGATGTACGAGGGCGGTTCAATAAGTACCCGTGTTAGAAATGAAGACACGTTTTTTTTATAAAATTTGGTTTTTTATTTTTCAACATAGTCCCCTTTTAGAAAGATATACTTCTCCCAACGACCCTGCCATTTTTTTAACCCTCCAAAAATAAGATTTGTCGAACTCTCCAAAATCCCTCCTGTCTCGTCGATGACTTCCTCGTTTGCGCTAAATGTCTTTCTTGCTAGTCATTTCTTCATGGTACGGAACAAGATGAAGTCGCAGGGAGTCAAATCGAGTGAGTACGGGGTGTGCGGCAGCAAATTCATAACGTAATTCGTGCATTTTGGCGGCAACAACTCCTGATGAATGTGCCGCACCTTCTTTTTCGTCAAATGCGTCCGTGTCTCGTTCAATTTTTTGTCGAAGCGGTCCAATAACTAACTGTAGTATTGTCTAGTGATCGTTCTTCCTTTTCCTAAAAAATCCGTAAAATGATTTCCTCGGTAACAACGTTTGCCAAGCTTCCTGGTCGCTCCTATCAAAAACGGATCTTTGCCCACGTTTAAATTCGTTGAAGCAATATCTAATTGTGGTCGTAGATGGCGAAATGTCTCCATAAACAGCATCCAACTTTGTTTTCATCTCCTCGCATTTTTCCCATCCAAAAACAAAAAGCGAGTTACCGAACGATACTGGTATTTTTCCATCTTAGCGAAAATAACGAAACACGTCTCAGTCGAATGGCTGCCAAATCCAAACTAACCTATCAATCAGTCTGAAATTCGTTTTGGCGTGGTTTGATATATGGCAGCACACGATGACAACACCAATTTCCCTCAGGAACGTCCTCCGTCTTCAAACACGGGTACTCATTGAACCGCCCTCGTATTGTAAACTACATTTTTATGCAGGTACAGATTTAGTCAAGTATTTATGTACAACTTCAAAATCCAAACTGTCTCTTATATCTACTTACTGAACATATTTTGACCTTCTTTGGGATTTCAATAAAAAAAATTATTTCTAAAATTTGAATGCCTCGAGACTAGAGCTGCTCTCACTCCAACCCCTCTGGTAATAGCAGACCAACCAAATTTTTTCCATTTGAAGATAATTTCAAAAAAGTTTACGTTTCTCAAAATAATTGCGTCTTTCCGTAAACTATTCGGCAAAGGCACACCTCATCCTGTTTTTTTAACCTAAAAGAAATTTGATGCTCTTTTATAAAACCTATTCCAATTGCATTAACATTTTAACATAGCATCTATACAGTAATATTTGAAAGTGATTGTAAGAAATATATTTAAAACAAATACCTAGAATTTGATCTGCATAACAACGTATAAATGCAAAGGGTGTGTTACACTTATGAAATTAAAGAAATCACAACATGAAATAATTCGAAAGGTAAAACTGCATTGCATTTATTACAAATGAAAAACGAAGAGAGCCGTCTAACCACTTTTAAGTTTGCATTATATGTAGATGTTTCTTGTTAATATTTATTATAAATTTATAGGTACATACAAATAACGTGCATGTTGCATGATTTGTTTAAAAACAAGAGTAGTTCACTTATTACATATGTAACAGAATAAAACAGGTGTGTAGACATGTAGACGTCCCTATTTGCAATTACAATGTGTTGCTGAATGAATAAAGAATCTGAAAAAAACATAACATAATGTATACTTACCTATACTAATTAATCTATTTATACCTCTAATTAAAGAACTACAAATTAGCTTTTATTTCATTCCTTTATTATTACCTTAACTTAGTAGACATTCAGTACCACCCTTCCAAATAAATGGTACTGCAAAGCACTTCAACCAGTTCGTTCCTTCATACCATAACCTAATGGGTGACGTCTATAACCACATACTATCTTTGACCAAATATTGACATATAAATACTTTTAACACGTCAAAAAATTGATTTCAATTAAGTGACGACACTCTGAATATCGAGGGTAGACCGTAAACAGAGCTTCATCCTTTAATGAAAGGGTTAATAGTGAGCCAATTTCAGAATATATGCCTAAACAGTTCCAACGCTAACATGTTCGGTGACAATTCTTCAGGAGCTGATGATGGAGATCAATTTTTTCCACAATCCCTGAAGAACGTAACTAATATTTAGTGTTTTGTTTTGGTGTTGGAAATAGACGTATTTTGTGTGTTCTACACTTTCCAGCATCCTTTTATACATACCATAAACATATTTAAGGAAAAAAATGAATAGTTTGTCCCTTTACCTAATGAAAAAACATTAAAAATTTCACTGCGAGAACAATTACTACCAATTAAATAGATAAGACTGTAAATCCCGAAATTCCTCAATAACAACCTAAAAAAGACTAATCTAATCGTTAATTTTAAGGCTTATTTTATAGTTAAGAAGTTAAGATCCTTTCTAGGAATTTTATAAATACCAATAAAAATAAGCAAACTTTAATTTATTAAATTGGGGGCTCATATTAAGGGTGGTTGAGTGGTTGAAGTGAGAAAAATGAGACCACTCTCTTGCATTTGTCTAAGTGATCCAACGAAATCACAGAAAATGTTGGTCCAGGGCAGACAGACCCGGAATCGAACTGGAGCCTAAGCAATGATCTAAAGCTCGATGGTACGGTTTATAGGCAAAAGATACCTTATCTAGTGAAATCGTTTAATACCCACAATGAATAAGTAAACTTCCTGAATGGTATTCTTTGTCCGACCTAATCTCAGAAACGATTAAGTCCTTTATAAAGAAATTGTGCCCATTACTAACCGGCCACAACCTGTTAGGCTTTGCGGTTACATCTTCATATATCGAAGGGTGTCAAAACAATCCCGTGAAAGCTTCCCCTTCCAAAATGTACTCGCTTCGACCCCGGAAAAGCTCCTGGCTGTTGTTGATTGTAATAGCAAGTTATTGAAATAAAAATGAAGGATTTTAAAGCACCGAAATAAGTAAAACTTTTAAGTGTTTAATCGTAAGAAACGAATGGCATCATTTTTCTTTCAGCATTAAAAAAGGTGTTGAATCTTAAGAGTCATACAAGTACTAATGCAATTATGCAATTGTAGTATGAATGTAATACGTCTCTGTAAAAAGAAGAGCGGTTAACTCCACTTTGTAATTCAATGTGCTTGTAAGACTATTACGTAGTAGCGTTACATACTTATTAATGGTTTAAGGTTCGATGCTTTCTTGATGTTCTTCCATTCGAAATACCCTAGAAATGCAGTAAATTATATACTAGAAGAATTGCTTTACGAATAATCTTACATGATTTATTTATTCGACATTTCTTTTGTGTTATTTACTGCGCGACTTCGTGAACGTTCTAATTCTTTATAATAAGTACAATTACTATGAACAAAAGAATCAAGGTAAAAGAGGGTGATAATGTATTTATTTATTTATAGGCTTTATCAAGGTAGGCCTCCCAACCCTGGTGTCGAATCTATAACCAATAAAGACATTATTACCCCCTTTTACCTTGATTCTTTTGTTCATATTAGAATTAAGGGAAAAAATAGCGAATTACAATTTTATTATCACCAATGAACACTTAAAAAAATCAAAATCGGTTCGAAGATTAGCCCACACAAATAGATAAACTGGGAGATAAAAAACGTTGTAAATATAACCCAAAGCACTTTCCTTTCTGCGAAACTATGTGGCGTTAATTATGTAAAAATATCTAAAAATAATTGCCGAGTTTTGGAGGGAGTGACCTAGATGCAATAAACAATCTTACGAAGAGTTCGGCAGCGTTGTTAAGGGTAAGAAATAAAAGAATATCGCAATAAGTTTACAAACCGTTGCATTGACAACACGGGTGTCTACCGAGTTGCGTAGGCAATAAAACCTCTGCAGCTACATAGATTGAGAATGTAAACATTATCAATAATTAAACGTGTAAGATAAGCATAAACAATTTAGTACCAGAAATATTGTTTAGACTAAATAAATTAAGGAAGTGCATTACAGACAGCACTATGTAAATTTACAAACACAAAAGAAGGAATAAATCAGTTATGTAAATATTAGTCGGTAAATGAGCATTATTTTGAATATTGTCTTCTTTGAAAGCGAGGATTTCGTCCTATAGCAGCGACATGGCTCAAACCTGTAACAACAGCGTTAACACTCTGTATCATACTTTAATTTAATTAAATAATTAACCTAATCTACCAAATAAACAATACATAAGCAAAAAGTTAAAAAACAAATATTGCACTAATGCTGTTAATCATCAGCTAATTGAGTGCAGCGTTGAGAGCAGTATTTCTCTACCAGGACTGGAATTGAAATTACCTGCACTTTTAACTACGTTTTTCTCGAAAACGATGACCTTATCTTTTGCGATTTTTCTTTACGCTATCAGATTGCTACCTACTAAAAATCACTAAATTATGACCTACAGATAAATTATTATGAATGTTTGAGAAATCTCGTGTGGAAAAAGCAATTTACAATAAGAGATAAAAGTTTCTTTTTAACTAAACTACTATTGCTGTCTGTTATTATCCTTACTTAGTATATATTTAAAATTCGAGGCGCAAAGGTTGTCGTTGTCTTTTTACTCTTTTCTTGAAGGTTGGAAAGAATCTACGAAAGTAGAAGTTGATTGACAGCAGTACCTACATAAATAAATTAATATTCCAACAATTTATCTTAATGCTTTTAAATGGTATAAGTGTTTGTTTTATATATATGTTTTATCTTAAACTTTGTATATAATGTTATATGGTGAAACTAATGATATGGAGAAAATATAAAAATTAATTACTTACCTACTTAAATAAAATTGTATCGTATTGGTATATTTATGGCAATGACGTGAACTATTCCGATACTTGTTAGTGAACTTCGTACCGAACACATATAGTTAAAAATAGGAAATAAATTAAAATCAAACTGGCAAAATTTTAGATCAATGTAAACATACTACCGACATGTATAACATTGACATAAAAACATAAATAGAAATACAGTATTTTCTGAATATAATATTTGAGTTTAGACATAATATCATTGAAAAATTAGTATAAAAATCATACCTAGGAAATTGAATAAAGAAAAACTTGAGTGGTAATCTGGGTATAACATTTATTTCTATATTAATATATGGTGCATTTGGTGCAAGCTTTCGTCAACCATAGTTGACCTCTTCAGACAATCTCTTATTGTTCTGAAATTTGCTATGAGACAACTACTACAGTTGTGAGTTGCCATGACATACAACATTATTTTTACTATTTTTGAACATTTTGAACATTTTTTGATTTTTGCATTAAAAGGGAACAAGTTTTGTTTGAAAAATTTTTTGATTAAACTTTCAGTTTAGCCCCATAGCATATTGCGGAGTTTTTGGGCCATCCTGTAAATGAAAATATCTTCTACTACTCTGAAAACTATCCTAAACCAACTGAACTCTCACTTTTCTCTTTTTGAACAAAGCGTAACACTTCTTGAAAGACTTAAAGTGTATTTATTGGACTCATATTACTTTATTGTCTATATGAGAAGATGGCTGAAGGTATTTCTACGAAATTTCCTATACCATATCGTATTTTTCAAATGATGACGCCACCCTTTATGATTGCATATGAATGAAATTTTCAGAGCATATTCTACTTATTACACACGGGCGGACCCTGCTGAATTGGCGTGACAGATTAAACCAGGGGTGAGAAAAACCATGTAACAATACCAGTAAGATTGAACGATTATTAAATTTGGCAGTCGATTTTCCAAATAACAGCCTATTTCGGTTAATTGGGGTAATTGATTGGTTTGAGTAAAATCTATTAATCGATTAATCGCATAATTTGCCCAGCACTACTAGCTAAGGAAATGCAACTCCAAAGCACATTAAGTATGTTAACCTACAGTATTTTCATCATACAAGAAACTACAAAAATTCGGCGCCGCTATACTGTTTGTTCTATTTTCAAGTCAATTTATTTTCAGTTTGACCCAATTGCTTACCTTCTATTAATCCGATTGTATGTTACAATGTATATAGGTATGCTTATCACTCGAATAACAGCTTACAGTTAGTGCTTCTGGTACGTAGAATTGGTTCAATGTATGTATTTTTGTAAATTTGTTTCTTACCAATATATACATACAAATCGTAATTTTAAAAATGATAAGAAATTTTATGGGTAGAGAAAAATCATAACAGTTTTTATAAAACATAATCTTGATCTTAGTTAGTAACAGGGAAATTGATAAATTTTACTGAAGGAATTATAATTTTGTTTTAGATGTAAGCATTACGTTAATTTTTAGATCAAGATGCAATTTCTGCTATTTGCTATCATTTGCATTGCTATACTTATTTAATTAATTTGTGATTATCCATATTAAGAGAAACGTGGAAATAATTTTGTAATAATTAAGTCATCAATTCACAAATCTTAAAGAAAAACAAAACTTTTTTAAAGCGTGGTTTAATTGTGCAATTTTCTCGCAATATTAGCCAATATCAAATATTAATTGAACTGTTAATAGCTCCTTTTTAATTACATGTCGACATTTTTATTTATTAGTTTGTTAATTTTTATTGCTCTTTGTTTCTTATTACAATATGACTTGTTGAAATTTTTAAAAAACGAATAGGTACAAATTTTTTTAATTGGCTCAATAAAATGTTGCTAAAAAGCTTTAACGAATCGAACTCAAAACTAAAAGTAGGTTGTTTACAATATTGAACATATAAAAGAGAAAACTAATGAGAAAGTATACACATAAGTACGGAGGTAACTTTATTAAGTAATTAATAATTATCGTCTTCATCTCATTTTTTGGCCAAAGTAAAAATTACATTTATAGATATTTGTCGCTTTTGTATACCAATATAATACATTCAGCGTTACAGATGGTCAGAGATGTGATGGGCGTGTTCTGGTATCTTTGAGCAGAATTTTCTTCAGAATCTTGTTGATGTAATACTCAAAATTGATCTTGACTCTTGGCTTCGGGTTCAATCTTCTGGTATCTTTGAGGAAAATTTTCTTCAGAATGTTACTGGTGTAATAGTCAGTGTTGATCTTGACTCTAGACTTCGGGTTCAGTTTTCTGGTATCTTTGAGCAGAATTTTCTTCTGAATGTTGTTGATGTAATAGTCAAAGTTGATCTTGACTCTACGCTTCGGGTTCAATCTTCTGGTATCTTTGAGCAGAATTTTCTTCTGAATGTTGTTGATGTAATAGTCAAAGTTGATCTTGACTCTTCACTTCGGGTTCAATCTTCTGGTATCTTTGAGCAGAATTTTCTTCTGAATGTTGTTGATGTAATAGTCAAAGTTGATCTTGACTCTTCACTTCGGATTCAATGTTCTGGTATCTTTGAGCAGAATTTTCTTCAGAATGTTACTGGTGTAATAGTCAGTGTTGATCTTGACTCTTGACTTCGGGTTCAGTTTTCTGGTATCTTTGAGCAGAATTTTCTTCAGAATGTTATTGATGTAATAGTCAGTGTTGATCTTGACTCATGGTTTCGGTTTCAATCTTTTGGTATCTTTGAGCAGAATTTTCTTCAGAATTTTATTGATGTAATAGTCAGTGTCGATCTTGACAATTGCTTTCGGGTTCAGTTCTCTGATATCATTGACCAGAATTTTCTTCAGAATGTTGCTGCTATAAAAGTCAGTGTTGATGCCACTGAATAACACTACCATCCGTATCATGATTCCGTTTGTCAATGTTTCACAACAATATGTCACATCAATTTCAGCGTTTTTTTTTGATCGATGCTGACGTACGGATTCGTCGCACATCTTTGGTCTTGGCCATCATCTAAAACCTAAAAAGTCTCATATCTGTGCTGATAGGTGTCTAATATTTTCCTTACTCGTGTTTATTGTAAATATGGGAGGCTTGGGCTTTTCATTGGATAATGTTTGTGGGACTCCACTATTTGAGTGACTTCCTGCTCTTCCTCTTCTTGGGTTTGAGTTGTATAAGTAGCTACATATATTACAGAAATTTTAGTTCGTCTTTTTATTAAATTTCGAACGTTCAGTGAGAAGAATTTACGAAATCATAATATATATATAATTAATACGATAGCAATTTGGAAGTGTTTGCACCATACATCAAATGAACGTCTTGGCATTCTACGTCCATTAGTACTTACTTAATTTTGACGTTAAATTATCTGAAAATTTCAATTTATTAATGCGAGGCTACATTTGACTTTCCTGTCGATAAATACATCAACTTCTTGAGGGTTTTCCTTTTCGATGCATTTTTCGAAGGCAAACTAAAACTGGCTCCTGAAATGCTCTCTGAAAAGAAAAATTGAATTGATTAACTTTTTTTTTTTTCATTTTCAAGTGGGAATTTAATTGTCTTGCTTTATTTGTCGATAATGTTGCATTTACGTAACGTTTCCTAATACCAAGTATACCTATAGTACCTAATATATTCCCAGAAAACTTTGCAACTTTCCGTTACTCAGATTATAATTATTTATTTCTCTGTTCTGCCCAGAATGTTACTGTATAATACGTCTAGGTAAAATTCACTCTGTTGTTTAAGAGATAGGAGCCCCTAATGCGACAGAGTTAATATATGAGACTAACCACAGATAAAATTAATGGTTCTTTGGAAATGGTCCAGAGAATTGCATCTTGCTGTAGCATATTTTTAAATTTTCCAGTCACTGAACAGCTGGTTGTTAGCATTAAGTACTTTACCAATGTATAGTTTTGAAGATTCTGTTGTTTTGTTTTATTCCATTCCTTTATGGCTTCAGATTTAGACATTTATTAAAACTCAGAAAGCAGTTATAATAGGAACCGAGTTCTCAACAAAATATAAATAATTACTGAGTAGTGTTTTATGAACAGATTAAATCCTATCAGCATACAACATATACGCAAAAATTTACACAATATTCTGTAACACTTACTAATACACTGAAAAAAATGAAGTACTTAGTTGGGTTTACTGTGTTGTGTTAATTTTCCATTTTACTGCTAGGTCAAGTTTCTACTATGAAATGTTAAATGGGTAATTATCACATCATAGTAATTTCAACTATTTCACTTCTCTAAGAATCAGCGTATTTGGTGGTAAAAAATTGTATTTTACTAAGTTTGGCAAATTTTAGGAATAGGATAAGACAATGTGGCACCATCTACTGATATTTGCTTCTAACTAAAGTATTTCAAATGGTAGACACGGGCCTTACTAAGGTCCAATTGAATCGACGACGCAGCCTTTATTGGCGAGAGGCACGTAAACCAAATTAACTTAATCCGTTCTTATTAAAAGTATAAATCCTTTAACAGATGCTTTCACTTGTCAGGTAACAATTATTCTTAATAAAATCGTAACATTAATTGCCTAATTAGAGAGATAAGTAATAAGTTATCGGATGAAATCAGGACTTTTTCATTTTTCATGCGGTTACTTCCATAAAATACAAAAGCCGTTGCCAGCAATTACGATATTATACGTACATACATTCATTATTTGGCTGTACCTTAATTACCTGTTCAATATTCTGTCAATTATTCGGAATAAATTTTTGAGTGCCTGCCAGTTCATTACCAGTCACATGCTTAATTTTAATGACTTCACCTTTGTTATTTATCTCCTCCATAAACAAAAATTTATAAAACTACTTCCAGTACTTAGATGACCTATAAGTATTAAGAAATGTAAACGTTAAATGGAATTTTTACTATCAATTGTTTGTATTTACAACACAAACGTCATTAAACTACCCTTGCGATTGAAAAGGTGGCAAGAACTTGATTAAACTATCTTTTAAAGTCGATTGAATGGAAGTTAGCAGTTGATTCGTGGTAGTTTGACCAACAAGCAACTTAAGACAGTGGCGTAAACACTCGGAGACTAAGAGAAGTAATGCTCCATGAATATACATGCGTATATTTAAAGAAATATTAATTTAAATTCCACTATAAAGATCCCGGATTCGATTCCCGGCGAGGGTGTGATAGCAGCAACAATTTTTTTTCCTGATTACTTTGAGGTAATTTATAGTAGAAAAAAATTAAGAATGAATTTTCGAATTAGGAATTGTAATGTGTTCAAAATGAAAAAGGAAAGCAATAGTTTTAAGTTTTTTTTAATACTATGAGTGCTATAAAATTGTTAACATTTTTTATATCTAGAAGTCAAATAAATCACAAATATTTACCTTGTAAACATGAAATGTACCAGAATTTATTCACTCATAAAGAATATTTAAAATTTAAAATACTAATGATGGCTAATTTGTTTTCATCATCCCTAATGTAACTGCACCACGTATTGAGTATTTTAAATTATCCTTTGTAAATGACTAAAATCCTGGTGCGTTTTGTATTTACTAGATGACGTTATTTCTTTATTCGACCTGTATTAGGGAAATAACGTTTATCACTTCCTGGCTCTCGTGGTAGTAACGTAAATTTTATTGAATTACTGTTGTGCATTGTCTCTTTTGGCCTCCTTCGAATCGAAGAAATAGTGTGTACGTCCCTGAGTCAAGCAAACGGTACCTTACAATTTAGTACTTCATTAAGTAAAATGAAAGTACAGTAAACTTCAAAGTAACCTTTACGCCGAGTAGGTATTATTTGAACAATCATCTAAAGAGTGTAAACTTTCTCATTATGCAAAGTACATGTACAGTTGGTTTTAATAGTAAACCCGTAGAATTGGCTGTAAATCATCGATTCCACTTTGATTATAGATACATATATGTATAATAATAATAATAAATAAGTATAAATAAGTAAATGTGAAAACGGCAGACAAGTGTGCGCGTTCGTAGCGCAATGTAATTTATTTTAAGTAAGTATTATAATAACTGGTCGTTGTTTGTAATCAAATTAATAATAAAATAACCAATAGAGGCCTATCACCGCGAGCACACGGGATTAATGTTATTTCTTAATAAACGATAAGTTTGCCAATTACCACGACATAAACTTCTCTTTGATGGTTGATGAGATGTGCTAAAGCAACAGGAAATGCCGTTAAAGTCATAAAATTTGTGCAATAAAACTGAAGTAGGAACGTTATTAAGGTATGCATGAACAAGTAATAAAACATTATTTCTACCTCTAAACTGGAAAATTAAGATTTACTCATTTACGAGATTTTTAAACCTACAAGATAACGACTTTTAAAGCAAAATTAAACTTTGAGAAGGATACAGGTAATTTAACGTTCTTAGTCAGCTAAAGGAGGCCACAACACGCTCGCTCCTCTGCAAGAATATTACAATAATAGACGAAAATAGAAAGCCATTTTCCTCCGGAAATTGAAAGGTCTCAATTTTAATTATTATTTAATAACGCAAAAACTGTACGGTTCATTATTATTATTATTTCCTTACACTACCTACAAGGTGCAAGTAATAATCCCCTGTTGGGTTATCAACTACCCATGAATAGAATATTTAATACTAACAAAGTTATTTCCCTTGCAAATAACATTGGATGTTTGTGCGACATTAGGGAACGTACGCATACACTACGTGACCAATTTTTCACAATTATTTACCTCCCCCCTCAGTGACCATCTGTACTATATGCCAAGCCCCCCCCCCAACTCCTCCAGTTTTCACGTAGTAATTCATAAATATGGTTTTAAATTTTTTTTTTGCAAAGAAAGTTTTGAATGTAGCTCAAAAAAGTGCGAAATTTTCCTATTAGAGGATATTGACGACGTGATGATAACCTAAGCCCCCCGCTCCAACCCTTTGACTAAGCGTGGTCTTTTTTAATGACACCCCCCTCCCCCGAACGGGTCAAGTAATATTGAACTGGATCAAAGTACCTACCTAACACTTGAAAAATACTCAAAAGGTCCAAACAATTGTGGAGACATTCTTTTGGTAAGGTGAACATTAAAAAGCCTTTGTATTTGATATCTTTGCATGCTGTGATATCAAGATGATATCCGTTTAATGTGAAAACTTAATAAAAAACAATAATAATAGGAATTTTCTATTTAGCAGTTCAATTTTTCGTTTCAAGCGAATTCTATTTGTCCTGTAATTTTAAAAATTTATATAGGTATTGCTTAAAAAGATTACAGTATTGTTACTTCAAGCATGAAGGCTTATAGTAATATACGGCCAGGTATAAGAAATGAAACAAAAAAATCTAAATTGTACCATGATACATACAACCTTCTGTTAAATTTTACAGCATAATAAGAACCATATTGATTGATGCGCGCCTTTTTGAATTCATTATTTCAAAATAATTTTGTAACATATACTCATTGATGCGCCATCTCTGCAATGATGGGTAACATATGGAACGCAAGAAGTAATTTTCTGTTAGTTTCAATTTAATATCAATATTAAAGCTAAACAATTACATTTATTCAGTTTTAAGAATAAATATCTCCCAAAAAAATGGATAATACGGTGAATGAAGGATTTAAAACGAATATATTTTAGCGTTAACGTTAAGGATCAAGCGCGGTATCTGTCGACAGTATCTGAAAGTTTCAAAGTGAAGAGAAGCGCAAGGAATTTGCAGTATGCAGCAATCAATACATTCGAAATAATCGAAATGAAACCTGTATCACTGTGAGAGATAGAACAGTTCATAGTTCTGAAAAACGCGGACAATTTTTAAATATAAAAAGGAATTTTTCAAGAGCACGTTTCGTTGTTATCAACGTTGACTATTTCACCTCTAAATTAAGCAAAACGTATTTAAAGTACAACTCTTTTGCATTTTAAATGTTTGCGACAAAAATTCTATTTTACGAATAAAAGGATAATAACAGGATAATAGAAAGGTAGATGCATCATTCTTTTTACAATTCTTTTGTCAATTCATGTATATGTCTCAAAAGGGCTGATAATTGTTTCGTCCTTTCTTCACTTTATGCACCAGTAAATGCAATAAAATTGTTAAAATTTTTGAAAAATTAATTTTTCATTCCTCAAATTTTTTATATTGGATTAATTTTGGAAAATTAAAAAACTAATTTGGGAAATAAATACTATGATGGTTGATCTTCTGAGTTATTACTGTGTCAAGGATTTACCCAATGAGGATGGTTGATAGATCCTAAAGGACTCTCAAGATTGTAATAAGTTAGGGAGGTGTGATCCTGGCACCCGACGTAAGAGTAATAAGAAAAGACAAACAGATTGAGATACTACAGATAATTGTAATAACATTAATGTTTTTGTAGTATTGGTGGAATTTTGGTAATTTAATCCCTTGAACTGATGCTGTCTTGATTCGGGGCTAAAGGTTGTCGTCGCTTGGGGTTGATTCCTACCGTTTCATCCTTGGGCTTAGGACTTGCACCTCTTTTGTTGAGCACTTTGCCCACCTCTGTCTACGACGTGTACTATTTAAGCTGTTTGTCCTTTTATATTTCTTTTATGGCGGGTTATTGTAGACTTACATACCTCCGTTAAATGGGTGGTGAAATAAAAGCTAACAGTTCCAAATAAATGTATATATTTATTATACTGTTCAATGAAAACACAGTCACAAAATCTCGACTGCTCCAATTGGTCAGGACCGTTTAGGAGTCGAAACAGTTTCTGTACACCAAATATTAAAATTGTCTATAATAACATGGTTACGCACACGCTAAATAAAAGATCAAAAGCAACATTGGAAGGTGCTCCTCACACCAACGAGTACTTTGTACGTATGTTGTGTAGTATACATCGCCACGCCTCCCTCTTCAGTCACACACTTCCAAACTTTTAATTTTTTTGTCGCGGGCGCCTAGTCCGGCCCTCCATATAATATATAATTTTTTTTTATACAATGTTCTGGTATCTTTGAGCAGAATTTTCTTCAGAATGTTA
>NW_020440825.1:487008-503517 GCF_000699045.2 Agrilus planipennis
ATATAATTTTTTTTTATATACAAATTTATTTAAAAATTCCTAAACTTTAATTTTCTTAAAATTATCAACCTAGAAACTACGATAATTAATAATTTTTTTCCATACCGAATTTTGATTCACACCAATATAATATAAAAATACTCTTAAATTTTTACACTTATAAACGCGCGTGGCCAGCCTGGACCCCAGCGACCGAATAAATTTTGAGCTATCTCGATTTTCTTGTTTTCTTGTTTCATTTTTTTTTTGTACTAAATATACAATCTTTCGATTCTCTATCGTTTACGCAATGCCTAACCTTAAAAGTACTGATTATAGTGAAGCCTTTTTTTGGCCGTGGCGCAGCGGTCTTTATCAAAGCACCAGCGTCTTGACCTAAGACACCCGACAACTGACCACCTCATACCTCCTTCAGGTTATACAACCCAAGTTTGAGCTTTCACCGAAACAATTGCCGGTTTTTCGTAACTCAAAATAATAAACATGCTCATAAATGTCGAAAGCAAATTTGGTTTTGGAAGTAAATGCTACGCTCCATGCAGATTTGTAACTTTAGTATGTTACTATATTTTTTTTTTATTAGTAGTAAAAGGTAGATAGTCTTGAATAGGTTGACTATTCTCTAATTTTGAAAATGCTTTTTCTATTTGAATTGTTCTTGATTCATAAAAGGATAAAAACACATTTTTTTTTTAATTTGTATGCAATTTTGAAGAAAGTTTTTGTAAAAAAAGTATTAAATGCGTTGTGATCTCTGTTATGACAGTAGCATTTACTGAACGAAAATTTATTCGCGAAAAGGATGAAAGAACATTCAACTTGGGTTGCTCACAATTTTAACCTAAAATGGTTCTTGAATAAAAGCCAAAGGGTGAGACACTTCTTTAGTATATCCATGCGACTTTGCAGCCGCATTTCCGGAAATTTTGATGCCAGACGTAACAAGATCGGTGGTCAATAAAGTTTCTGTTGTCGGGTTCAGACTGGGAAGACCGAAGAGTCATCTGGTGACAAGAAAAAATAAAACTTAATAGGTTCGGAGGACGCGCAGGACTTTGACTAACGGTCCTATATATTGCACTTGTACAAAAACGTTTTTGATTATACAAACTGGGACCTTAAAAATAATAGTAGATAAATACAACGTTACTTGTATAATTGTTCATCTGTAGCAGTGAGTAGTATGTATGTATGTACAATTAAACGACTATCGAGTCTAGGCTATTGCAGAGTTATGTAGGTGTATGTGGTAGATTTACGTTTCTGTACTTTCAACGTTCCGCGTCCGACAGTCAAAGTCGTGCAGGCCCGGACTAACAAATAACAGCAACAGTTAACGGAAACCGAGTAACATGGGTGTTAACTTAAACCTTTAATCTGTACGTTATATTATTATTTTCTACTTCTAAATTTAAGTTACTATATACCACAAATAGTATAGCTTCACCTTAGCTGGGCGAGCTTGGCTCAGCTTCCTTAGCATAACAATATAATAATATTAATAAAGTAACTTTATACGAGTTACAATATCGAGCGCTCCTTGGCAACACTGAATTGAAGCACAGTGGTCGAAGGAGGGTTCGACGGACGCTTTGGTTGGGTGCTTCAGTCTATGTAGGGCCTTAAATTTTTAATTTTTTTTTTTCGTAGAAACAAATTTGAAGGCACTTTTTGACGGACGAAATGGCCCAGTGAGAATTTTGAATGAGTTTTTTTTTTTTAGACCGGTTATCGAATTTTCTTACGGAAAACTGTAGTTTTTTTGTTTGGTTGCCTTCATCGCTATTGCTGCAGATTTTGTATGGATTTTGATGACTATTTCAGATTGAGAACGCCCATCGAACTCTCCCTTGACGCAAACAATACTTGTCTGACACAAATAATCATTATCACGGAAAACACTCTTACTGCCCCCGTATTTTTACGTCTAAAGAAACCAACTGTAATGTTATCTTGAACAAGTAATAATTTCATAAGAGATACTGTTTCTTAACAAAATCACTTACAATCTCAAATTGACCAACCAATGTTAGGTGTTTACGTTAGATACTCTTTCACAATTCATTATTTTTAAATTATATTTAATAATTACGCATTTAATGTCGATGAATACTTGCAGTATTTAGATGCGTAAATTGATGGAGATAACCATTTCAGGAGGTTCTCTATCCTTGTACGAACGTAAAACGTAGCAGAGAGTGTGTGGTTTTTATGGTTTTGTACAAAGAAACGTCTTACAAACAATGGTTAAAAATCTAGTGGTCTACGTTATTCTTGGCTGTAACGCATGATAAATGTATAAGCGGTACGCAGTTTATTGTAAAAATAGTCGTTAACTAAAGGTAAATGAATGGGGAGCACTCGAGTGGTATTTTTTTCACCAACAGTAATTGTACATGTATTACTACAACTCACACAAAATGCTATGTATTACATATTGGACTAGATAAGTTCATAATCTTAATAAAAATCTTAAAAATTGCCGGTATCCGGATGAAGAATGATACACACTAGCAAATAATAAAGCTACACTGGTAGGAGATTTCGTCATAAGAAAATAGAATAAGGCAGATTTTGGTAATACACACTCATATCATTTTCTTTTTTTTTTTTTTGCTTCGAACTTTAAATTTAAGGCGCAGAGGTGCTTAAAACAAGCTTGTACTTTTTTCGTGATATCTATATGAATTTTTTAGATTTTTTTTTGAACCGGTGACCAAAACGTTTTCCGAACGGTGTTTTGTTTTTGTGTGTTTTTTGAAGCCTGCGAAATGCGATCCTGTAACTGAAAACCGGGTTTATTTCTTTTGTTTGCTGTTTTTATACGTATTATACTGAATGTAGAACTCAATCTGCCACCGTCGTATAGAGAAATACGTACGCACGTACGTATTGGGGTTGGACAGATTGCGTTCCATCGCCGCTGAAGTTCACGTATTTTGTATATGTGTGTGCATGTCAAACTGAAAATTCGCAACCAAACGTGTTGTACAAAAAGACAGCATAAACTCAAAGACGTCAACATCATGCCAAACATGTGAGTAGAAACGAATTATTACTGAAAGGTTTGTTAGAATTCCTACCTAAGACTGAGGATAAACTATGCTATTGGGCCCCACTAGGGAGATTCTTGGATTGACCTCAAAAATTACTTTACAGTCTCACCCAGAAAGAATGTAGTACCTCCAGGACCTTGTTCAGGTCTTTTCTGAATTCATCTGTTTGAATCGTCTTCGACAATTCGGGTAATGTATTTTTTTCTTTTTGTTTTTTAATGTGTTGGTTTGGGAGTACGCGTCATGGTGCCACCACCATCAGCAATTAATATCAGCACGGATTATTTTATCGTGTACGATTTTGGATCGAGTGCAACTTTGGCCGTATCTGTAGTTATGCAATTTCTTTTTTTGTTATGTTTATCTGTTTTGCTGCGAAAGAGCCACCAGTGTCTGTCTTCTAAACGAAATGGTTTGAACTGTCAAATCCAAGAGTAATTTTGAGGTCTTATGCCACCTGCGAAAACCAAACCGCGACAATTCGTCCGCTCATCTCCGAACGCGGCAGATTTCGTCGTCGCGGCCTTTTCACAGGTCAAGTTAAATCTGCGAAATTAGTCCGTTATAAAAAAAGAACCGCTAAAGAACGTGATTTCTTCTATGTTTCCCTTCGATAAATAGACACTATATAATCAAACCACATTCTTCGTTTCATTTTCCTTTTACGTTTCTAATTTGTTTGGCCTGCTCCGCTATTTTATGGATATGTAGATACTAAACGAAAACACCAACACGTTTTATTGAACTATATCTAATTATGCTGCTATTGCGTAGTGGTTATAGAATATTTACAAGTTCATTGTTCATTTACAATAACACAGAGCGGTTTTGAAGGAGCAGGTCCAACATACCACTTCCGTCAACTTTTTCACCGTTTGAAGCAAACTTACTCAAAAGTATTTCCGAAAAAAAAAATAATTCAACAAAAAAATAACTATAAAAGAAAAACTACGTACTTAAATATATTAAAAAAAAAACTGATTCGTTTGGTTTTTGTAATGTAAAGCATTTTTAAAAATAACATGTATTTTGATATAGACACGTCGACTTTTCTTAACTTCAAACGGATCTTCTTACTCCATTTTTCATTATTTATACTATTCGTCCCAAGACAAACAAAATCTAAACTCAAGTCGCATAAAAATCCAAAAGATCAATTTTGAAAAGCAACAAAATCTCTTAACGTCGAACAAAATGAAATTAAAAAATATAGAACTGCAGTCTTGTAAAATTTAGGCAGTTTTTTTTTTTTCAATAGGAACAGTTAAATCACATTATTCTTTTCAGGCAATTACAAAATCTTGGGACCTATCGATAACAAATACAACAAACAGTTACGAAGGTAATCACGTCCTGAAGATGCGTCGGGTGTAATAATGGAATGTTATGTACAAGAATGTATTTCTTATAGAATAGGAACGCCCTGTAAACTGTTGCACTACTAACTGGCAACACATACACAAGAAGCACAGAAAAGACACATAAATTAAAATTATTTATTGACTAGTTCCCTCACACTGTATTGCGAGACCGTGACAAACTAAGGCATAAAGTGCAAAGTGAAATAATTACGCTAAAGGAAAAAAATAATAAATTAATTAAACTTGGCTAAACATATATAGGTACATCACGTGTTTCTATATCAAGCAGGCGGCGTCATGCACAAATGAACCGATAATCAATTATTATCGTTACCAAATAATCGAATTAATAAGCGTTTTTTATTTTTGTAACATAAACAGGGCATGCAAACTAAATGCATTGTTTTAAAAGGGCCTACTTAATATAAAAAATAATAATGCAGTAAACCACAGTTTTTCTGGTGTCACGTTTTTCTTATCTTTAAATCTACCATTTTATGTAGATATAAAGAAAAGAGAAGAGTGCATAAAGAATTATGTAAATTTACTAAATTTCAGAACTTTTTTAGGAGCACAGCAGAGATATTAAAACAGTTTATTGGAGTTGCATGACAAATTTGTTTGGTCTATTGTATTAAATGAAAATGTGTGTAATAGCAGACTGTTTATACGATATTTGTATATAGAAAAGTTCTGAAATATAGTGAAATTATAATTTGAAATTTAAACAAGTTTAGAAACGTCGAATTCAATTCGCGACTAGTTAATAATTACTTTGGTTTATTTCCTATAGCTATTCGGTAATAATTGTAATAATAATAAAAATAATAAATAAAAATAGCAATAAAGACAATCATCTATAGGTTTCTATATACAACGCTTCGTATTTACAAGGTACAAAAAACATCGAAATAAATATACTTAGATACAGTTTACAGAGGCGAGCGCGTTTTGTGTTTCTGAATTGATTGAAGTTGAATCAATTGAATAATAACAACACGATTAAAAATGGAAACGGAAAACCATCAACGGGGTGCAGATATTTAACTTGCTGACTTCTGGCGAGAAAACGAACTGAGAACTTGAGATGCTTTGTCATCGGTAAAATGTATAAATTGTATCAGGTAAACTGACTGGCATCGGCTATCAACCGTTGTTAATCGATTATTATTGTTATTTAGATATATTTTTTTTTTGTTTGCGATATTCTTCACTGTTCGAGCAGTGAAATATAGTCTTCTGCCAACTTAGATATACAATATTATTATAAGTTATTTATAGTAGTAACAATAGTTTCGAATCGAATCGAAGATGATGTCTGGGCATCCTCGACACGATTCGTATCTATACCCGATAAAAAAGATAAACAATAAGCGTTGCCTTGACAACGCGTCACCGATTCGTTGGTTAACATATAACCACCATAACCTGAGCATCAGTTTCTATTAACATCCTATGGTGTTTCATAAACACAGCGACAGTCGATAGTCATTAGAACGGTCTTAGCAACGGACTTACCACAGACAGGTACCTGTATTACCGCGAGGTAACCGGTTTTTTGTTTTAATTAATTTTTGTTTTTTTTTTTTTATTATCATTATTATTATTATTATTAATTTTATTAATAATTAATGGGAACGACGGCGGCATTTCAGTTTACTCGAGCTGCTCCAGGAAATTTGGAGATTTAAAGTACTCGGGGACGGGATCGTCCATCCTGGAGATGATCTTGTAAATTGACTTTTTCCAAGATTGTTCCGAGTCACGGCCTTCTTGAATTGCTTTGAAGAATTCGCGAAGGGTTTGCTCTACCACGAACCTGAACGTTGAAGGAACCTAAAGCACAAAAACAAGCAATAAATTTTCGTAGACTAGCGACTATACCAATCTAGCGCAATTACTACTGTAAACATTCCTAAGTTAGTCAAGTTTCCTTTAAACCGTCTTGTTAAAAGGAATGATGATAATAATACAATTGTCGTCATTTTTAGTTTGAAACAATTGTGTGTTTTTTGTGTATTTGAATTTATAATTGGATCTAATTTGGTCCTTCGAACAAATCAAAAGTTTTCTCTAACATAAAAACATTGATACTACTTGTTTTGTTTTTTTCAGGTAAAACAGAAGCCTTTCCTTAATACTGTAGGGTAAGTTATCATGTATACTCATCATAATAACTATAAAAGGAGCATGCAATTCTGTAAATTTGTTTTGGCCCAATTACAGTAAGTAAACCAGTTTAGGGTTAACCTCTCTCATTGAGTTGTTAATCCTACCTCTAACTGCGCTAGTATTTTTTAGTTATCGGCGACTTCTAGTATTTGATTTCCAATTTAATATTACTTTACTATTTTAAGTATTTAAACATTAGTCGTTTACGATATATGTACCTATCACCTAAATTATATTTATTTTGAGTCCTTTTCTCATTCTTTATTTTAGATAAATTTAAACGCACTATCAGCCGCCAAAGAATTTTTAATTCTTCTAGTTTTCGATCGAATTACCTGCATACCTACGTTTTTTAAATTAAAATTGCGTGAATATTGTGAAAGAGCAAACTTGTCGGAGCTTTTGAAGAGCCACTTGTTTGTGTGATGCCAAACCATGGCGTTTTTGTTCTGGGAAACATTCGATTCAAGTGCGTATTATTTACTTTTGTTGGAATAATTTTCCCCAAATTCGGCATTCGTTTGATGCTAAACAACGCATCGGCCAGAACATTCACGAATAACGCTATCGTATTCCAATTTAACCTGCTGTTTATTTTATTAATATTATGAATGCGTTTAAATAAACGCGAAACCTTTTTGGAGTTTCTAAAAAACATACTGGATAATTTTGGTATAAAAGAAATACTGAATGCAATAACCTTCGGATAGTTCATACATGTTACGACTAGTGGAAATTTAGGCAAACTAACCAAACTCATAACTGACATTACACTGCATAGCATGGGTAGCCCGAAGTATAAATATCGTAGAAAAATATCTTAAGATGTGATGACCATAATTTGTCGCTAATTTATTGGTATTTTTCTACGATATTTCTATTTGAAGATACGCTAGGACCAATGCCAACTTGGCGCCTCTTTCGCCGGTCAATTGGAGAATAAAACTAGCGATAATACGGGAAAAAGTACCCATATTTCAGTGACAAATTATACCCCTTTTTATAGTATTTTTCTATGCTATTTTTATTTTGAGATAAGCTACGTGTGGTGTTAGCTTAATGCCAGACCAGCATATCGCCTATTTTTCTATAACAGGTTGGAGCGACAAATTTTTGAATTTGATAACCCTCTATTAGCAACAGGAAATATAACTTTGCCATGTTAGTTTGATATACGTCAATGTAGGTATAGACCGACTGATACGAATTGTTTGACAGTAAGGAAGTTGATATCTAGAAAGTCGGATAACTCAGGATGGATGGAGCAGCAGAGATGTTATATAAAACAGAGGATAAAGCTTATAACAAAAAGAAGTCAATAATAAGATTGTTAAAGGTGTATGTCTGGAGTACGGCGCTGTACGGGTTCGAAATGTGGACAGAGGGCTCGGGGAAAAAAGAAAAAGGTTGGAAGCGTTCGAAATGTGATGCGCACCATACATAGATAGGAAAGGTTAGTAATGAGGAGGTATTAGAAAGAGTATGAGAACAGAGGGCGCTATAGAATTCTTAGGTTTCAAGGGCTAGTTAGAGACATATTAGAAGTAGAAGCAGAGCTAAGACGAGTAGAGGCATACCTAGATCAGATTACTGTTCACAAATAGTTAAGGATGTGGGATGTTTTTGTTTTTGAAAAATGCGAAGATTAGCTCTGGATAGAAAAGAGTGAAGGTGAGTGTTCAACCACACTTAAGACTGACAACCCTATGATGATGATGATGATAAAAGAAGTCGTGTTAGGGAAGGAATTCTATGAAAGTCTTGCCGATAAAATAAATCATGCAAGATAAAATAGGAAATAATAATTTGTCGCGGATAGAGACCACGAACCTGAAAACCCCATACCTCGATGTGATTGTTACGGTTATAATGGAGGTTCAACACCCGGTACAGCTCGGAGTCGCCACCAACATGCAGGTCTTCGGCATTTTTCACCCCCTCTGACACTGCTTGCCTAGCGTATTTCTCCATTTGAATGTAGTAAAATTCCCTGAAACAAAAAGTTTATTTAAGAATTTTTAAGCATTATTTTACTAGTAGTTAGTTAATAAGTAAGAAGGCGGAACAGTTTTATTTGATAAATGTTACAATTGGACAAAGTTCTGTTGATAAAATATTCATTCCGTTCAAGATTTGCAACAGTCAGACAGAAAAAGAAATTAAAGACGATATCTGCTGGTTCAATCTCGAGTTACTTTTTAGCTTTTTCTCCCTAAATCCGTACGAACTGCAATCGACTGATTTAAGGGTGGTCCCCTCTTGTTAAAAAGACTCCGATATAGTCTTCGACCCCATCCATTTAACAATATCGGTCGCGGCAGCACTCCTTGTCCTTCCTAAACATTTTTGAAATTACCCCATCTCGCCTTTACTCACAAAAGATGACTCGGCTCTTCGGCGAACCAATCCCTTTTCCCTTTTCGTACCGTCAAATTAATGAAGCATTTTGTAATTTTTCTTTTTCGTTAACAAACCACAAGTGGCCACTTTTACAATTAAGTACAAGTAACGAAATATAGAAATCTATTTATAAATACACCAAGGATTATCTTATTTAGTTTCAGTATAAATATGAGGATAAGATAAAGAACATCAACAAGATTCACTGGAGCAATTTGGAGTTTTGATTATACAAAATGTGCATTCGTCTGCGAGTCAGTAAATCACATTACTTTAAATAATCCTGATACAAGAGAGAGTGTGGTATCAAATGAGAAGCAATATTTTGATTAACTTGTTGTAAGTCCGTTTGGTAGTAGGTAAATGTGGAGGGTGGAATGAAAGCAGCTCGCATTTCAATTTCGCGAAAACAAAAGACCGAAGCAGCTGAATAGAGAAAGCTGCTCAATACGTCGTTGAATTGCTCGCTTCTAAAAAACAATTCCTAATAATTGCTAATAAAGGAATAAGGTTAATATTTCCGGATGGCCGATCGTCCGTATAACACGGGGAGTCGAGTTTCTGCCGTGGAGGCAAATTAAGAAGCTACCTTGGCAGCAACAGTCCGTGCTACGTTGGTATTATAACGAGGAATGGCACTTATTCGTTGTTAAAGAGAAATATTTCACGCGCACTTTGGCGAACAAAAAGTCGCTAGTATATTCGCCCAGCACCAACAACCACCACGACCACACCATCGCGGTGGATGCTTGGTGGCAGTGGAGACGACGACGAGGACGCGTGGTATACGTTCGTTCCTGATATAACGGCAACCGAATCTGAATGGGAGCAATTGATACTACATGGAACGAAGCCAGGCGTAAGAACGATTGCTAATTTGAAGTGTTGCGCGCCACTCTTTCGACTTGTTGTGTCGTAGCAGCAGCAGTCACCAGTGGCTGTAGGAGTACCTACTACCTACAGCCTCCAGGCAAGCCGTAATAACGGTGTTGGGCGAAACATAATAGCGTCTACATCGATAGACAGAGTGGCAATTAGAGTGATCGTCGAATCTCGCGTTGAGTTGCCTTGAAAGCGCGAACTGCCACCCGAGCAGTTGTACGTCACCCCGTTGAGAACTGCTACTTGCTGCTGCTCGTTTCCACCTTCGAAATACACAAGGAGGACGTGATAACATGAAGTACTTAACCCATTCGTACACATGCATACGTACGTGCACACCTACCCGTGCAACAGAACCCTTAACTGTTGGGGTCTACGAGCTTTTCTGCTTACCAAATTTGTATTCTTTTCTTTCACTTGCCCTTTACTCGAAATATTTCCGTTTTTGCGAACTTATTCACGCTGCCTGCTTCCTGGCCCAACAAATACGAACAAAACGCAAGCTTTTTGGACTTTCCACGCCGTGATTTTTAATTCAGACTCTTATTTTTTCTTATTTTCACTGAAAATATGGGAGTTATTTGTGTAACTACATCCATAAATGGTCAAGGAGGAATTATAGTTCACTGAATGTTTGTTTTGTCTCATACTATTACGAACATTTCCACTGGTCGCGTCGACGTCGTTCGTTAAAATATTTCCAAGGATTGGTACTCTATTTTCATATCTTCTGAACTTAATAATTTACAATAATTTCCTATGTCCCAAATGGAATATAAATATGACTGCATCATTGGTTCTTAGTGCAAAAATATCTTTGCTAATAGTGTCATCAATTTATCCGTTTTATTGATACCAATATTTTTAAAGGAAATTGAATTCTACATCTTTCATTGAGACGTGGATAAAATAGTTCCAAACATTCAAAGTATCAAAAATTGCAAATAAAACAAAAAGCTTTCTGCAGTAATTAGCAATGTGTATTTAAGAAATATCTCCTTCAAAATTTCGTTAATAGGAAGTTAGATGGAAGTCCTTACGAGAAACCTTACTTAAAGGCGATATTTCAAGGTGAAGCAATTCTGTAATAGTTTAAATTGTCTTCTGGAAGAATAGTCTAGTGCAGTGGTAGACAAGTCACATGTGACTGTTTGATTCCTTGAGCATGGCTCTTCAGTTAACGCAGGATACTGATGGATTGCCGTATCTTCCAGGGGAGGGATGCTGTGGAAGATGTGATCTTGTAGTAGGACTTTGAAAATACCGTGGATAGAAATGGTTAGAAATGAGAAGGAATGAGAAAGGTTGGAAAATAGGTGATATGGAAATCAATAAGGAAAAGGATAAATAGGATACTAGGATATCTATTAAGACAAGGGAACGTAAATATTTAAGGAAGTTTTTCGGATTGAAGACCTTATAATGAATAATGTGAGAATTACAAAATGATGGGGTTGATTTGACGTTAAGTGCTATCAAGAAGGGAGGAAAAACATTATACCTTATTGTCTTTTGGCACTTTTATAATTTGTTTTGGAAATTCCTCGACTACAAGGGTTCTGTTTCGTTCTATCTAATGGTATACAAAAAGAAATTTTTAAACGTTACACACGTATCAGATATAGAGAGTGAAATTATGCATGCACATGCGTGTTGCGGAACACCTTCCACCCCATTAAACTATCAAAACTAACCACCCAGGTGCCAGAGCTATTGTTGTGAAACACTCAAATACCAATTACAGGGCAATTGGCCGAGCATAATTAATACGACAATAATACAAATCTGTTTAATTATTTACTACATCTGTTGCTTACGCCGGCGACGGCGGCCGACGCGACGCTCGCTTTCACATTGCATCACCACCCATTATACGCTTATACGTACGATTATACGTGTACGTGTACCTTCAAACATGTACTACGTGTGTGTGTGTGTGTGTGTGTGTCTATGTTTTTGTATAAAATTATAAACAAACCTGTTGATCATAATAAACGCGTAGCTAATATAAACAGCGAAAATCGCGCACAGAAATTGATTGATACTAATTACCTACCACCGTATAATTCGAAATGCACAAGTATGATTAAAATAATTGTTTGATGCTGTTGAATACACAGTTAATTCACAGGATGTGACAGGAAAATTGAAGATCCTTAAGATTTTCCTACCGCCTGATACGTAATTACTGAATATCTCCTATTTTTTTTTTTTTCAAAATTGGAAAGAGTGAACGAGCGTGTCAAATCGTCAGTCTTAGGACTGAGGAACCTATGATGATGATGATGAAGTATAAGTTAAATTCTGGCTAATTAGAATATGCTGAATTGAAATATCTCATTCGTTTTGATATAATTTCTTTTAACTTTTTATTTCAAATGCTATTGGAATATTATTATTTTCGTGTTGTTTTATTCGATGAATTTCACATTAATTCCTAAAACTTTTAAATGATGGTATTTAATAATCCATTTTTTGACAATATGATAATGTCTCAGCGATATTCAATTAATAATTTGAGTTGAGTTTAAACGTTTTTCCCACCATAGGAAAATGTCAGTGATAGAAATGCTCGCAAGTAATATAACGGTTTTTAGTCCCCACTGAACGAACATCTGCCTTTATTGCCTCCTCACATTACTTTGTAGGACTTCTTGTCAAACCAATAATGTACGTATACGAACGCCGACACGAGCTACATCAGGGGAGCCGTGGTTTAACTTATAGAAACGTGTTACACCCATTATTATTATTACGCACATGTATATGTGCATGGGTACGAAGGGATGTCCAAAACATTTCCTATCGAATTAAATACTCAAAGAAGAAAATAGTAGAAAGTACAGAGCAGTAATCCGATTCTCGTAAAATGCGACACTGTATTTCTTAATATGAAACCTGAACCAGATCAAAAATAAGATCACATCAATGATTATGCTTTCGTCGAATAATAAATTTGGTGTTCATTTTGTTGTTTTGTTTACAATTAGCTAGATTAGTAGGGGTTGTTTTGGAGACACCCAAAAGCAATCCCGTAGAATATAGGTTAGGGTTTGAGAAACACTGTTCTTGGGTATATGTTTTGATACCGTGACACGTATAATGTCTAATAATACAAAAATCGAGAAGACGATAATAAGAAGTCGTTTATTTTCGATGTCTAGGGAATCAAATAGAAAAAGGCGCTTGAAACATACAACATGCAAACATATGCTTTTTAATTTTTTTTAACTTAAAAGGAGAAGGACGATTTTGTTATACTTCCAAGGTGTGTATACAACGTTTTTTGAATGAAATAGTAAAAGCAATTAAATTCTTATCGTTTCAAACTACCCCACTGTTTCATATTAAATAAAATATTCTATAAAGGAATTCTTCAGGAAGCAGTATTTAGAAGTTGTTGTAAACTCGTATACTTATAAATACAGAAATACATAACAATACGTTCTGTACATCCCTGACGGTAAGAATAACCGTCACTTCCTTAAGAACACGCGCGAGTTTCTTAAAAAAGGTCTTTAAGAAGTTAGCAAATTCGACTTGGGGAGGGTAAATCAAAAAAGCAGATGTTAAATCTTTTGTTGTCGACCAACGTCTTGTGCCTCAAGACGTTGGCATTAAGGATAACCGTTAAAAGACGCTTTACCTGACTGACTGCTTTACCTGTGCCTAGCGGGAGAGCTAAACGTGAGAAAGTGCCCTAGATCTTGTCCTTTGTCACGAAAGCTTCCTTCGATGACGGGGACTCCACGAAACCGGCCAGCGATATACCGACTCGAGAACACTATGCGTTCCCTGTTAGAAATGCAGGCCGCGTTCTGCTTACTGTACAAATTCGATAGGTCTGGATAATAAATATGCGGGTTTGAACTCTAATAAGCGGGCTAGGTACCTACAGTAGTCAAGCTGCTACGTCTTATAATGTACAACGACACAAACGTACATACACTTTACGAAAGTAAAAGAAGAATAAGGGGACCGTGAGGGCACCGATTTCTAAAGTTTTCTCACGTTCTACCAACATTATTATAACGAGTCATCATATATGTACAATTTTAGGACAATCCATATAACGATAAATACACCACCATTGCAGCAATACTACAAGTTTAAAAATGCCAAATTAAATAAATCACAAGTCTTCTATTATTATGAAATTGTTTGAAAATAGCACGTACACATATTACTATTAATGGAGTAATCAAAAATTAAATCTGACTCCCTAAACATCGAAAATCAACGACTTGTTCTAGTTAGGGTCCCCATTAAACTGTTAAATAGAAGAAAAATGAAAAGTAGGAATCTTGGGAAAAGAAAAGAAAAACATTAAAATATGTAATGTTATAAAGAAGAAAACAAGAACAGAAATAGATTTGATCATTTCTGGACATTGAATGGATGCAAGAATGCATCCTGAGAACGAAAACAGGCATATTTCAACAACAAGAGCATTAATATTTCATTGAAAGTTCTGTAAAGCATACTTTTCCAAAAAATGTTCAAAAAAAATTTTCTAGCGTAGTTCGATCGTTTCAAACAAGTCTAATAGTGAGAAAATTATTGTAGAACAAACAGAAAAGCTCAAAACCCCGACGCCAAAACACGACACTGTAGTTGTCCGAAGCACTTTTCGGTAACAAAGTTACCTTCTTCAGGGACTGAAGTAAACTAAACCTAAATGAGAACTAATCCTAATTTATACTGATAGTTGTTAAGGTTCAGTGAACATGACCCGATGCCAACAAGGTAGATGTTCAAGGGACCTTAACAATCATAAACGTAATTACACTAGACTAAATAGCAGAGATCCAGGGATAGGACCGTTGTCATTGTTAAGAACAATTTGTTTATTTTTATAAATGTATATGCCAACGTTTTCCAATCTTCATATTTTGAGAAAATTATTAAAGTTTTCAGTGAAAATACTTAATGAACATTATTATTGCTATTAGTAATTTGTCATATTACGAAGTTATATTTCTCGTAAATTGAAATGTGTCGTAACGAGTAGAAAACAACAGCGAAAATTGTGTAGAGACCTGCGAAAATTAAATGGGTAAATTCGTGGAAATTTTCTTGTTCTCGCCGTAACGCTCCGCTTGTTCGCAGCAGTAAACAAAAAACGTTAGATACGACACTTGAGAAAAATAACCGCGAAACGTTACGAGTGAGTGTTAACGAGCCTGTTTAAAAACTGAGTAGAGTCGTCACAATGAAATTAGCACGTATTAGCGGAACAAAGAATCGGAACGACGATAACGCGACGCGACGCGACGCGGGATCTCGTTATCACCGAGAATCAGAAAGAGAGAGAGCAAGAAGGCGTTCGGATGAAGATGTGTGTGGATAAACAAACAGCCCCCCCATTTCACTCACTAAACAATCACGTCTCGTTTCGCGCGACGTAAGAGTACTATTAGATTATGTGTACATTACCTACCATCAGTAGCACATTTTCAGTTTGTTCACCGGCACAAACATTACTCCATAAAATGGTGTGCTATACAAAAAAAAAATACAACCTGCCTACTAATATGTACTTACATACGTACGTACGTGTACGAACGAATCGTTGATACGACTTTAATTTAACGCGTCCGAAGTAGGTATTAATAAGCAAAAGATCGATAGCGTGAAAGAAGCATCCGGAGGTGGATTACAATGGGACGGCACAGGACTCTTCCAGAACAAAACCTACGTAACGCGTCCCCATAGCTAGTAGTTGGTTGATGGCTTGCATAGGTACTACTGCATCATTCTTCTACTTTTTACCTATGAAATGAATTACCATCCCACAGTGCCTGCCTGCCTTTAAACGTAACGTATTATTTTAAGCCTGATGGCAGTCGCATTCTAACAAAACGAATTAAAAAGAATGAGACCGTTAATTAGTCATTTGCAATTAAAACATTTAATAATTGAACAGGGGTTTTCAGGATCCGCCCGAGTCCTGGATAAATTATGATATTTTATTTGTGAAAAAATTCGTTTTTATATGCTCCTCTGCTTCGCGAGCGTAGGGAAAGTATCTTTTAGAAAATTTATTAAATATATCTATTTATATAAGGGCTTGCTTCGACAAAGGAAGTAAATCTCATTAAAAAAACACACACCTATCTGTTATGGTTGTTACGAATTGCAAATAGCAGTTGTAAATTTTTCATAGACTTTATAATAATTAGGTATTTTTTTTTTTCAAAGCTTTGCTAAATTTCAGGAACCTCTGCGTTACGAGATAAACACCACACAAATTAAAACAATTAATTAATTCACGATTCTACGTTTATTGAAAAATACTGCGGCACGATCGGTTTCACGGTCGTGAATGCCGATGCAAAATCATAAAACTAATAAAAAATATATCTAGGTGCTTCCATTTGAAAAAATAAAGTTGGTGGTAGGCGCTTATTTCTGGGCCACCCTGTTAGGGTTGCCACCTTTTCAGGCTTTACATAAAGTATTTCTCGACTAAATGGTTCAAAAACAAAAGTACTCAGCATAAAAATAATGTATTTTATTTTTTGTTTCTAAAAACATATTTTTTGTTACACCTAGCAGCCAGTAACAAATTGCTGTTGCTCTTAAATATAGTAATAGCCTCTAAACATGGCAAACAAAGATTTAAGTAAACTAAAAGT
>NW_020440825.1:503906-511386 GCF_000699045.2 Agrilus planipennis
AATTAGAAGAAGTGGCTGATTTTAGATACCTAGGAAGTCAGATAAGTGAGGATGGAAGGAGTAGTAGGGACATAAAGCAGAGGATAGCGCAGGGTCCTGTCGCCTTTAATAAAAAGAAGTCACTTCTGTGCTCGCGAACGGTTAATTTAGAAATTCGGAAAAGGTTGTTAATGGTGTATGTTTGGAGCACGGCGTTGTACGGGAGCGAAACATGGACAGTGGGAGCGGAGGAAAAGAAAAGGTTAGAAGCGTTCGAAATGTGGTGTTGTAGGCAGATGATGAGGATATCGTGGGTAGAAAAGGTTAGAAATGAAGAATTATTGGAAAGAATAGGAGAACAGAGGACTCTATGGAAGTCAATAAAAAATAGGCGAGATAGGTTGGTAGGACACCTTCTCAGGCATGAAGGTCTAGTCAGAGACCTATTAGAGGCTGTTCTAGTTTTAGGGAAATGCAAAGTTTAGCTCAGGATAGGAAAGAGTGGAGGTTTGTGTCCAACCAGTCTTAGGACTGATGACCTTATGATGATGATGATGATAATTTTTATGGCGTATTATTTGTGAAGTAATTTTATTAATCGTAAAAAATAATTTAAGACGTATAGATTTATGCGCGTATGATGGAGTTTCAGATCAATTTTTACCAGGCGATACTTTTTTATTATAAATATAAATATGGCAAGATGCAACATGTAACGTATTGAACAAATTTAGGTTTTATACATGTATTTCTAATAAATATGAAATTCCTAGGAGTAACACTATCCTGCATTGTAATTCTTAGGCTTTGGCCTCAGTTACGACTCAGCACCTGCCCAGTCACCACTGAACATGCCGTCAGCAAAGAACGGCGAAACGTTTGGAAAAGCAAGATTCCACGGACCATGGCCAAAAAGCCCGGAAAAAAGCATAGCATCGACTATCCTGTATTTCCACTCTTGTTAAGGTAATTACAAAATTTAAGCGAAATAAATGTTAATTTAGAAAGATTACCTTGTGAAAATTCACTCGTACAATTAGTACATCGGTAAAGCTAAGCGTTCTTTGGAAATTAGACTAAAACAACATAAAATCCATAAGGAATCGCTGACTACGCGTGGAACTCAAAACACTCTAAAAGTAAAGTAATGCATAATGAACAATATTGTTGAAAAAGAAAATTGAATGAAGCAGTATTTATCCAAAACAAAAGTAATTGGTAAGCTCAGGTGAGTTACTGTTACAGTGTGATGACGAAACTTTATTAGAGACTCTAATAGAACAGTGAACACGTCTCAAAATCGGTTGCACTACTTTAGTATATCAGTGATAACAACATAGAAGAAAGAGCTGAAGATAGGACCAGCCGAAACGTTGTACGTACACATTAAAAACACAGATAATGGAAGACCTTGACGAAACATTTTCTAATCAGAATTGCAAGCATACATACATTAACTTTCCATTATTATTATTACGGTAAAAACTCTTTACAAATCGATGCTTCATAAAAATGAAGACCGTGTTGATCGCACATATGAAAGCGTTCTGCAGCTGAACTGACTACTCAATAGTTAATACTACTTACTTATAATAGTTTTAATGGAATGCACTTATAAAAACTAACTTAGATACTATTGTTTGGAAATGAAAGGGACAGCAAGTAAAGAGCCTTGATATGTTCCCAACCTAGGAGTAAAACGTTGGCCTAACTTGCGAATAAATCCAAGAATATTGTATCGAAGAAGCGAATTTTCTACTGTCATAAAGAAGCGAAATTATCTAAGTGGGGAACGTAGAAATGGCAAAGAACTATCACAAGGTGTCTTACCACCCTGCATCTTCGTAATCTTCCAATTCGACTCTTGACTCTAGACTTATTGACTTGACTACATTATCATTTTTTATTTCGCTATTTAAACGGTTGCTAAATGATCTACTAACACAGTAACGTAGTAGGTAAGTAGGCGTTAGCTTGTACTTTTAAATAAAGAATTTAGATGTACCAACTTTGTACCAGCGACCTGTATATAAATTTATGGATACCGTGTGACAATATTGACCAGAATAAGTTCAGTGCTTTCATTTAATTTTCAAAGAATTCTTTTGTTACAGTTTCCTTTAAGGTATTAACTTAAAATAAGGCCATATAAATATTTTTTTTCTAGATATTTTTCATCGATAGATAGACGATTGAAAGTTTAAATTGGAAGTTTCTGACATATTTTTTGTTGTACTTTAGACCTATCTAAAAGAACTCCATGACATGAGGCAAGTGAAAAAAATTGAATTCATAAATTCTTTATAAAATCACATCATTTACACTCTTGGGGCATCGATATGAACTTAATGAATATCCTAAGCAATACAATCAATTAGAATGTGACTTTGTTTGTTTGTTTGATTGTTTGCTTATTACGATTTCATGCCTTCACTACTCTATCGACTATCATGAAACTTTGTACACACACTGCCAGGAAAAGGACATAGGGTACCTTTTATACAGAAGAAAACACTGTTCCCGAGGGATAAAAAGAATTAGTTTAATGTGGTCGTCGATGACCTTTAACAGGTATTGAAGTTATCGACGCGGCCGAAACCGCAGGTAAAACGTAATAATTTCACAGATACAGAACAAAAAATAAATGATTTTCCTGAAAAGTCATACGCAAGTGATAATTATTTTGCCTTGCTGTAAATGCCTCTCTATTTCGTTACATCCCCTAATAAATACTTTTGAATTTTCTAAATGTGTTTTATGAAAAGTCATAAGCAAGTGATAATTATTTTGCCTTGCTGTAAATGCCTCTCTATTTCGTTACATCCCCTAATAAATACTTTTGAATTTTCTAAATGTGTTTTATTACTATAATCCAAAATGCTC
Source organism: Agrilus planipennis (assembly GCF_000699045.2). Lineage (NCBI taxonomy): Eukaryota > Metazoa > Arthropoda > Insecta > Coleoptera > Buprestidae > Agrilus > Agrilus planipennis. The sequence continues at coordinate 506,769 of NW_020440825.1, forward strand.
GGATTCGTACTCGAGATGCGTTTTTTTTTTTTGTTTCGACTACTAATCCTGCACACGGGGCGAATTTTTGTTCGCCGTACCTTAACTCCGATCTAGTCATCCTTGTTGCGCACGGCCCACCGTTCGCAGGTATTCGTATGAGCAAGAACGAGGAAAAACTTTTCCGACAGTTTTCATTTGAACACAGAAACAACTGAATACATGGCAACTAGGAAATGAAACGGGCCTCTTTTGTTATTTGAACCGCTATGATGTGTTGGCCTTAGGGCAAAAGTGCAGTCCGTAGGTGGCCATGGAAGTGAATGAATTGTTTTTCGAAACGTTTGTCGTGCAAATCTATTCGTAAATCGAAAGGGGCGGGGGGACGAATCGAATCCCTATCTATCGGGTAATTTATGGACCCTAATTGAAACCGGCAATACTTTCAAATCTATTGATCTTTTTACTTCATAACGGTATCGTCACTGGAGGAGAGACACGTAACTCATCTAATACCACACTTCAACTTATTTGTATTTCACAATTACAATGTGTAAAGCACAAATAATCGTAATGATTTTCATCATCAAAAAGAAGTTTTTGTACCATAAATTATTTAGTAAAAAAAAAAACTTCAGGGTGTTTCATTCCCACCAGCCAGTAATGCTGGTGGACGGACAGTCCCTCCGGACTATGTTGGAAGGTAGGGCGGAAGGCCCTCTTCAGCCTGCTTTCAGAAATCGTAGGAATGGATGGGTGGTGGTTCGGGTGAGAAAGATGAGACGGACGAAATGAAGACAGAAGAGAGTGAAAGATTATCTGTGGAATATTACTGTCTCAGCATTTGCCTAAGTAATCCAAGAAAACCACAGAAAAACTTGGACCAAGGCAGACGGACCCGGAATCGAACCGGCGTCCTCCCGAATGCTAAGCAATGGTAGACCTCTAGGCCATGTCGCTCGGTGTTATTTAGTAACTGATACCTATGTATATCTGCATTCGGTTCCACGTACAATAGCATTTTTTGAATGAATGTAATGTAAATAAAAAACCTTTTATTCGAATGTTTTGAAAATTGTTTCGTGAAATAAAAAAGGATAAAATGACTCACCTGAAGTTAGAGAACCACTTGACAAGCTGGGCAGTATTGTTCTTATTGAACTTTATATCTGGGAAGTACATTTTTAGAACCGCTGAACTTGGATACCGGACCCAGAAGAACATCAGCTTGGCTTTCCTGAGATGCATGGGTGTCAATGTTGACGAGTGCTCAGACGTTAAGGAAACATCTGTTCGAATAGAATTGGCAATAATTACATTCACTACAATATTATTTTTATCTTCAAACGGAAAAGAAAATGAAAACTGTTTCTTTTTTTTTCGTTAATTTGTCAATTTGAAAATCTTCGAATGGGTGGGTGTAACCAAATTCCCCTTGCAAGTATGTAATTTCGGTTTCACAATTCTTATTTGACGCAGCTGGATTTAAGCCGACAGGAAAAGAAAATATTGGATCAAGCACATTTACTAAGGTTTCTTATTGTGATTTGAAGCGATTAGAATTGCAGAGATACCTTACTGAAAACTTAACCTTTTATAAGTTATAGGTCTAGAGAAGACCATCAAATGCTACAATCACATCAGTCAGTCGTGCTTTTTCAGCTTTTGCACCCGTCAAGGAACATCCTACGCCAAGTATAAATGTCTTTTGTAAAGCAAGCTTAAAAGTTTCGATAGGCACATTTAATTTTTATATCTTGGATTAAATCGCAAAAAATTGNCCTTTTCCTGTTTGCGTTTTTATTAGCAACAACATAATTGCATGTAATTTTCTAAAAGTCAATTCGCTATCTCGGACTCGGTGAATGGACGTGTAGGTATATTTATGTACAATGGCTGTGCGAATTATAATTATCCGCGGTTAGAATACGAACAGTACAGCACGTTCTAATTGAAAAGAGCTGCGTGTTGTTTACAAACACCGGCGTGCTTCTACCCTGCGGCTACGGCTACTACAAATTAAAAATTTAAGACTCCAGATATCGCATCGGTCAATGCAGCCGGGCAGCCCAGTGGCTCTTAAAACGAACATGGGAGAGTTTAGCTTCGAAATTCGGATGCTTCGCTTGCAGAGAGCAGAGCCGATAGCTCTGATGCTATAATTACTACTGACCATTCATTAGGAACATTTAGCTCAGTTGTCACATTTCAGTTTCAAACAACAAATTGCACAATTTTTAACCAACCTTGAAACTTTTTCTTTTACATATGTATTAAAGCTTATCTATGATACCCATAAAAGATAATTACATGAGCAATTAAAAAACTTTAAGAAATAAATGCAAAGTATTTAATAATTTGAGCCACTGAGTTGAATTTATTCATATAATTAAATAAAAAGATCTTAACTTTCGTTGTAGTAAACAGTGTGATTATGTAGCTACAACTTAATTATTGCTGTTAACAATATTATTTTGATAAAAGTAGGTAAACTTACTCGTTAAAACGTTTTACGCTTTTAGATCAGAAGCAGACTAATTCCATTAGAAAATTTATCTCTGTATATAATTTCACGATAAAAATTTATATATTTTTAACTTGGCAACGTTGGATGTGAGAAATTGTCCGTCCACATATCGTATCATCCCCGTCCCGCCCTTTCCGCCCCCCAACGGAACTAAATCTGAAGCCGTCTTACCACCTTATTATCCCTTTAATTAATCACAGCAATAATTGATTATTGATTGACGAGATTCGGCGGCGAGTAATTAATTAAAAACAATGTTCCTCTTCGTGACTAATTAAATCCGGTGAGCAGTGACGATAGCGCAAATTTTGACAAATTGTTGAATCTTCTATCGCGAAAATCATCTCTCTGACCAACCCTAATCGATTATCAGATATGAGAAGACAATATTCAGATAAACTAATATTCTTCTCGTTTTGAAACAAAGCTTTTTAAAAGTTTCATTAAAATTTCTGTCAGTAGGACGGAAAGACAGATGAATAACTATTGGTGAGTGGCTGATTCCTTCCTAACCTAAGCTAAGATTCTCATTTCCCAAAACCTAGAACGATATGCTCGTGAACAGTAACCCAATTTAGGCCTACTGCTCTTTACTCTTGTTTCTGCTTAGAGTATGCCTTTAACTAGTTCTTTGTGTCCCAAAAGGTGCTTGACCATCCTATCTTTCCATCTCTTTAAGGGTAGTTGGAATCTGTGTGAAGGAATACACACCGACAGATACCTTCACAAAGATTTCAACCATCGTCTATTCCAAAAAATGGAGACAAGTAATGAAAACATTAACACACGCCCGAATGATATGTAAGCTTGACAAGCTGCAGAAAGAACTGGAATACCTAGAAACCGCATTGAGAAAAAAATAGATACACCGGCAAAGAAAACCAACAATGCTTTCGAGAAACCTAGCGGAAAAAGAACCGCACATCTCCAAAGTAATAGACAGAATCGGATTGCTACTAAATCAGTATTAGAGCTATCGTACCTTCAAACCAACGAAGAAAAATTCTTCAGCCAGCCAAGGACAAACACCAGGCGCATACCGACTTCCTTGCACGTGTGGAACACTAGCAAATCCACAGTGACAAAACACACTTTAAACAGTGTAGGCCTCAAAATCAGATTCGAAGATACTGACGTTTTGTCACCGAATCATCATAATGTTCCAGACTGAACAGGGAATCACTAAAAACCAACAGTGAACCGAAAATACCAACCAATCGGCTCTGGAGCAACTCTCGCCAGTCTGCAAGAATCTCCAGACAAAGATCAACAAGCCCAAAAACCAATAGAAGACATCAGCGACTTGTTCTGGTTGTTAATAGCATGAGTATATAGTAATTATAATATATTCATATTATATTTTAAATATTGGCGGTGCGTATGTGGTAATTAAATTGAAAAGATATTAAAATTATTTGACTGTTTAAAAACTAAATAATGACATCATAGAGAGGTAATCTTCATTTCTGTAACGAAGGATATTTCATAATTTAAAATGGTCTACTCATTATAGTGGATGGAATGTTTTAATTTTTTTCTGTGATGTTTTAATGCCTATCGAATTGTGTCAAACTAAAGTTTGAAAAGGTTTTTTAACAACCTGAAACTCTGTAAACGTTAACCGGAAGCAGTCATGACACTTATAGGACACTTCGAGTTCTTAGTCCGTATGCCTAGCTAAGAGTATATATTTTTGAATGAAGAAGTTCTTTCAAGTAAGTTCCATATCTTTTTGAATGAATCCATTTAATTAATAGACGTTTTTGAGATTCCACAAGTGTTAAGGTCTTCTATTAGAATACGACGAATTTGAACGAACTCCGGTATAAAAAAGGAAAGTAAAAGGAAAAAGTACTAAAGCTTTGCTTTTAATCAGAAAGGTAATTTAATATTTTACTTTTCATAAAAGACCGCATTTTCTCTTTAAAACTTCTTCCTATACATTTTAGTTTTTTTCGGTGATAAACAGTGAATATTTCATCTTTATTGGTGTAGTAAAAATTTTTTAATACAGGACATGACACGGCATGACCATACTGTACAAAATTTAAGAAAAACTAAACACTAATAGGTTAAGAAAATTGTAAACATACCATACACATCTTATATATA
>NW_020440825.1:515944-524981 GCF_000699045.2 Agrilus planipennis
GAATGGGTGGGTGGTGGTTCGGGTGAGAAAGATGAGACGGACGAAATGAAGACAGAAGAGAATGAAAGATTATCTGTGGAATATTACTGTCTCAGCATTTGCCTAAGTAATCCAAGAAAACCACAGAAAAACTTGGACCAAGGCAGACGGACCCGGAATCGAACCGGCGTCCTCCCGAATGCTAAGCAATGGTCTAGACCTCTAGGCCATGTCGCTCGGTGTTATTTAGTAACTGATACCTATGTATATCTGCATTCGGTTCCACGTACAATAGCATTTTTTGAATGAATGTAATGTAAATAAAAAACCTTTTATTCGAATGTTTTGAAAATTGTTTCGTGAAATAAAAAAGGATAAAATGACTCACCTGAAGTTAGAGAACCACTTGACAAGCTGGGCAGTATTGTTCTTATTGAACTTTATATCTGGGAAGTACATTTTTAGAACCGCTGAACTTGGATACCGGACCCAGAAGAACATCAGCTTGGCTTTCCTGAGATGCATGGGTGTCAATGTTGACGAGTGCTCAGACGTTAAGGAAACATCTGTTCGAATAGAATTGGCAATAATTACATTCACTACAATATTATTTTTATCTTCAAACGGAAAAGAAAATGAAAACTGTTTCTTTTTTTTTCGTTAATTTGTCAATTTGAAAATCTTCGAATGGGTGGGTGTAACCAAATTCCCCTTGCAAGTATGTAATTTCGGTTTCACAATTCTTATTTGACGCAGCTGGATTTAAGCCGACAGGAAAAGAAAATATTGGATCAAGCACATTTACTAAGGTTTCTTATTGTGATTTGAAGCGATTAGAATTGCAGAGATACCTTACTGAAAACTTAACCTTTTATAAGTTATAGGTCTAGAGAAGACCATCAAATGCTACAATCACATCAGTCAGTCGTGCTTTTTCAGCTTTTGCACCCGTCAAGGAACATCCTACGCCAAGTATAAATGTCTTTTGTAAAGCAAGCTTTAAAGTTTCGATAGGCACATTTAATTTTTATATCGTGGATTAAATCGCAAAAAATTGCAGGCATCTTTAGGTCACAAATCTAAAGATCGACAGAGTATCTACTCAAAACCGAGAAACAGAAACATGTCTGAATACTTTCCGTTTGTTACAAAAATTTCAACTGAAAAAAATCGTTTTGAATGCAAAATGTGTTTACTTTTGTATATAAAGGATATAGTAGGCTGCATTCCGTCGTAAGAGATGTCTCCTCCAGAGTTGCAGTCGGAATTCCGATCGCCGTTGTCCATATTCATACCTCCCGAGGGTGCTCTCATATGACCATAGTCTGGAGAACCTCCATGTTGGGCTGCAGCCAGAAGAGCGGGGTGAAGGAGTGTGGGGGGATGATGGATTGGGGGCGATTCTCTTTCCATTTTATGCATCCTTGGGGGCGACGAGGAAGCCTGTGACCCAAATATTCCTTCCTTAGAATTTATTTCAATCAAATGAATCTTTCATGATTTATTTCATCTTAGCATGCATTTGAACGATTATTTTTAGAATAATCTTATAGATGTAAAAAGTTTTCTGTATAAAAAAAAAATGTGTGTACCTGCATGGCCATGTGATGTCCATGGCTTGGTCCGTGGAAAAACGGGCTGTACGGGGAGAACACTTGGGATTCGTGAAGTCCGGGGTTGGGAATAGCGACAGACGTAGGCAATGAGACGGGTAGCATCGGAGGGGGCGGCTGGGGATACGGTGGAGGCCTCGGAGATGTACAGGGCGTCGGTTCCATAGATGCAGGTGACATTCCCATACCGTCCTGTCCAAGGATTCGGCTCACTGTCCTAGGTGTGATTCGCGTATCGGTAACTTTGTGCCGCTTCTTTTTCGGCGTAACGACCAAACTTAACGCTTCGTTCTGCTCGCTGTTCTCTGACTGTTTGGCAACACAAAAGGGATGGTTCATTCCGTAGAGCGGCATGTGATTGATACCGGGAGGTTTGGGTTGCTGAAACATTGGTGGTCTTATATGAAGTTCGTTCGTTTTTGGGGGTTGACTATTAATACAATGAGCTGGAATCATTGGATGAAAATTGGCATTTCCATTTACCATTTGATTATTAGATTGAGGTGGTGGTGCCTGCGGCCTTTCTAGCACTCTGCTCTTTGGCGATTTCCTATCTAACAACTGCATCGCAGCCACCGATGATTCCTTGACGATTTGCTGTTCCACGCTAGCGATCTCGTTCTGTTTTAACTTTCGCTGATGGATAAATCTGGTGACGATGGTGTCGATAAGGTTTGACAAGGAGGCAGTGATTTCAGTTTTGAGTGCGTCCGCCAAACCTTCCAAATCGGTACCTGTGGGTGTCACGTTGCTCTTTATCATGTTCAAACGGTCCGCAATGTTGTCGGGCTTTGATGTGGGCGGTTGTGGGTTCGATTGCGGGACCTCGGAGACTGCTGCAGCCGACGCTGCTGCAGCTTCCTTGGCCATACGAGCTTCTTGCTCTAATAGGAACTTGTGACTAACGCCCAAATACATGGCGGCCGCGTTATTTAATTGTTGATGGTCGTGCAACATTCCGTTATGGAAATGTGGCGTTTGAGAGCTAATTTTCAGTTTGCTAACTTGTTGTGAAAGAGTCGGTGCGGGTGGCGGTGGTGGTTGCTGCTGTTGCTGAGTCGGTGTAGGTGACGATCTCGCCGGAGACACCGGCGGAGATCGTTTGCTTTGTTCACTGTCACTAGGTATCTCTTCTACGTCGGGACTGTCGTCAGAATTCTGCTCCATCCGCGTACACAGTTGCACGTATTTCTGTTGCATTTCCGCCAGTTGCTCTTGCATGGTCCTCAGTTGCGATTTGAGAGCGTTTTTTTCTACCTGCTTCTGCCTTAGAGGTTCCGTTTCTTCGTCGTCGTCGTCAATGTAACGTTCTGCCGTACTGTCGTGCTGCTGGGGCTGGTACAGCTTGCGTTTCTTACAACCGTTCACTTGAAGAGGTGCAGGACTAGATCTCATTCCCGACACTATATTTTCCACTCGCGCCTTCTTCGCGTCCTCCGGTTTCGCGGGACTTTGGGGTTCGACTTTCGGTGACGGTAACGAATCAGTATCCATACCGTTCAGCGCTTCTTCCATCAAATCGGACTGCTGTCGGTCACCATCGGCGAGGCACTCTTGCATCGTATTGACCGAATCGACATCGCCACGCTCCACCTCTGCCTTGGTGTCGTTGTTGTTGTTGTTGTTGTTGTTATTGATGAGGTGCTCCTGTCCGACAAGAAGCTCGTGCTTGCGACCCTGGAGGATGTCGCGTAACATGTGGTGCGCGAGTTGTTCCGATGAAGGCGGACTGGCACCGTCGGCGCAGCGCATCGCGACGGGGTCGAACTTGGCCATGGCGTCGTCACCGTCGGCCGCCGAACCGTCGGAGACCTTTTGTCGGCCCGCAAGAAGTTCGTTGAGCATCTTTGCGGGCGCGAAGCCGGGCCCGAAGAGGCCGAAGTGTTGCTGTTGGGTAAAAATCGCGCCGTAAAGATTGTTACCGGTATTGAGGAAGCTCGGTCTCGAACTGAAGTTCGGGATCGAGGAGTAACTGTTACGTGGTTCGCCCGCGTCCACTCGCTGTCTAGTTCTTTTCGTTTTCTTCAGGAGCTTATCTGCGTATAGACCGAACTCTGTCTCCTCCTCCGATGACATCATAAGTCGGGGCGTTATTGGCCAACGTGCTGTTCCCCCTCCAGAAGCTCCGTCCCCACTTTAAGAATAGTCGCCCATGTCAATACCTGGAACAGACGAGAAAGCTCACTTTAGAAATGTGCCCGCTGGAAAAGTTGTCGAGGAAGCGACGCGACGCGACGCGGCCTGTCGCACCGCTCGCAACGCCGAACGACGCGGCGGCGACGGCGGAAACTTAGGTACCAGCACGGGCGAGCGAAAGGGGAAACGTACGGCGACACCTGCAAATACCCGCTGCAGCGGTAACTAAACGACAACTGTTGAATGCATTATGTTATTGTACGGATAATGGCCCAGAAATCGACGAAAATATTCTCTTCAGTAGCTACTTATTCAGGCTGAAACATAATCTGCCATTTTTTGTTTCACCGTATCAATATCTCACAGAATTAGAAAACAAATCGATACCAATCACCGAATATCAAGGAACATGTCAGTTTATATTCAGTACTGTCATATATTCATTCAATGAGAACTTATTTTGTTTCATCTAATCGTAACATACCTAATAGTCCTATAAGAGTTATTAAAGTAACTAAGAGCTAAAGTTCATCTTGATTAAAGCTAAAAATAAGTGGATAACCAAATACATTTTGGAATAGTTACATTTTCTACTTAACAGTTTTTTCTATTTCTTAAAACTGGTTATTTTTAAATTCCATTCATTTTGTTTCGGCATTTTTTATTTGAATTTAATTAGAGAGTAGCGTTATTACAATTTCTCGTGTGCTGTAATAAAAAAAAAACTGTTCACCAAAGCCCACTTCCTTTTAAACACTTTATCTGACGCACTCACCCCAACATATCTATTGTTATCTGTCTTTATGTGTATTATAGATGGTGCCATATGGCATCGTGGTGTACTTTACTGGAAATTCTCACAATTTACAACCATCTGTCGCGAAACGTTGTCTTATCGGCCAAAGTCAAACATAACACAAGGTGTATATTATCTATCGCTTAGCCAATCCAAATAAAACCAACCTAATCAGTAAAATTGAAACAAAATATCAATGATATACATGAAACTAATATGCACGTAATAATGCTGCGTAATTATATGGAGTATGTAGGTATGTAAGTTTTTACAATACTATTTAGATTTTATTAGAATGGTATTGATAAAAAATTGCAAAGTTACCAAAACAGTTTTTCTGCACATGGGCTGGGTTTATCTACTTGTTTGTCTGCCCATATGTGAGAGGCTTCGAATTTTCAAAAAAAANCCAGTCTGCAAGAATCTCCAGACAAAGATCAACAAGCCCAAAAACCAATAGAAGACATCAGCGACTTGTTCTGGTTGTTAATAGCATGAGTATATAGTAATTATAATATATTCATATTATATTTTAAATATTGGCGGTGCGTATGTGGTAATTAAATTGAAAAGATATTAAAATTATTTGACTGTTTAAAAACTAAATAATGACATCATAGAGAGGTAATCTTCATTTCTGTAACGAAGGATATTTCATAATTTAAAATGGTCTACTCATTATAGTGGATGGAATGTTTTAATTTTTTTCTGTGATGTTTTAATGCCTATCGAATTGTGTCAAACTAAAGTTTGAAAAGGTTTTTTAACAACCTGAAACTCTGTAAACGTTAACCGGAAGCAGTCATGACACTTATAGGACACTTCGAGTTCTTAGTCCGTATGCCTAGCTAAGAGTATATATTTTTGAATGAAGAAGTTCTTTCAAGTAAGTTCCATATCTTTTTGAATGAATCCATTTAATTAATAGACGTTTTTGAGATTCCACAAGTGTTAAGGTCTTCTATTAGAATACGACGAATTTGAACGAACTCCGGTATAAAAAAGGAAAGTAAAAGGAAAAAGTACTAAAGCTTTGCTTTTAATCAGAAAGGTAATTTAATATTTTACTTTTCATAAAAGACCGCATTTTCTCTTTAAAACTTCTTCCTATACATTTTAGTTTTTTTCGGTGATAAACAGTGAATATTTCATCTTTATTGGTGTAGTAAAAATTTTTTAATACAGGACATGACACGGCATGACCATACTGTACAAAATTTAAGAAAAACTAAACACTAATAGGTTAAGAAAATTGTAAACATACCATACACATCTTATATATACAAACCCTCCACAGTAGGGTATCATTTTTATGAGTCTGAACGAAATCTTATGATTGTGGCCGGTAGAGCATAATAATTTTCTTTTATTTGATCTGTAACATTCACTTTGTTACCAACTTCCAATATATTTGGCGAAGTAGTGAAGAATGAGAGTGGTATATTTTCGGCAATAATCAGAATACAAATGAGATATCAGTATGCAGCATGTATAAGTTCGATAAAGAAATAGTTAAGTGTGGTGTTGCTAAAATTGTGCTTTTTGTGATCAGCTGGAACTACCGACAGTAGGTGTACATTGTTTATTTAATTATGTTGGTTAAAGTGAAGAAATCTTGAACGGAATTATAAATTAAATATGGAAAATAAAACCGTGACGAATCACCCTCATCGTGAGTAGAGTTCTATCCTAAATAATCGCAACTTCCTTCAAACTTTTTGAATGAATTCTTTATACACCCCAGTGTTTGTCTTCATCTTTTTCCGGGGCGAAGGCAAACAGAACGTCACGTGACTCCAGTTCCATCTCGGTCTAATTAGTGGAGAAATCGCTGTTCTTCACATAACGTTGCAGCGCAATACTTTTGCATATCGTAATATAACCTAAAGGGCTGCTGCCTGCACGCATGAAGGCAGGGCCGTAGTTTAACTATATGCATTTGTGTGAGTGTGTTATAAGCGAGGCGATGTCGCTGACGCCTTTTGGCTTTGAGCTTTCTTCTTGCGAACTACCTGCTCGCATTATTTTGCAAAATTAGTGGGAATTAATGTTACTTTTCAGTTGCCTAATGACTAATTTGCTGACAAAGTTAATGAGCTCGCGGAGGGGAAAAGAAAAGGGGAGGCGCGGAAGAAGGGAGTATATACGAATAAGGAGCCTTCGCTCTCTCTGTCCAGACGCTGATGGTAACAGTGCGGTGGGGCACCGAGGGAAGGAGGGACGCACATATCAAAGAAACTGCCAACCTCGTTAATTAGTCTCAAGGCCCTTAATTAAGTTATTTTTAATTGAGTGATGAGGAATGAATTCGCAACGCGGCGCAGCGCGCAAAACCCGCGCGGACTCTTTCTCCAATGCACCACTACTTTTTTTATAACGACAAAAGGATTCCGTGTTTGCCTACTTACAAAAGGTTGGAAAACAAATTTATTTAGAAAACGGAAATGCGTTCTGGGAAAATTAAACTTCCCAGATGTGCCTGCACGAATAGATATCAACATCTATAATTCCTTGAAAAAATAAACCTTGTAGCCATTCTCGGCTTTATTCAAACTATCATCATTGACATTAATTGAAACGTTGTTCATTTCGTTTTTCTCATTACCTGAGTCATACTTCACGAGTAACATACAACTTATTAACGCACAGCCCAAATCAAAATGACCCGAAATTTTGCACAGGCGTTCCTTACACAACGTAGGTGATCATTAAGAAAGGATTTTTTAAAATTCGACCCCCGAAAGTGTGAAAAGGTAGTTAAAAGTTTGATGTATCTATGAAGACATAGCCCAAATCGTTGACGAAAGAACCTTAAAAAATAGGATTCACACAACGTTTTAGAAGTATATATGAACCTGGCAAACATTGGCGTAGCAAATGGGGCGGAGGGCCCACCCTAGAATATTAATTATTCAAATAGAAATAACAAGAAAAGTCTACAATAATTTACATATATTTTTTGACCCTCCCCTAGAAAAAACTCGTTGCTACGCCTTATGCTGACAAACTGAATCGAAACGCTTAGAAAATGCTTTGAGTAGAAATAGATACTCTAACAAAGAAATCTAATAATGCTTTCGATTCTTTGCATTTGTAGAAAAGCTTACATAGGAACTACAAAACGTTCCCTTAACACAAGAATAAAGGAACACAAAGCAAATAGTCACTTAGGACACACTAACATATGCGCAGTAGCAGAACAGTCTTAGGACATAGAATAAGATTTGAAAACACTGATGTTTTACTCACTGAATATTTACACCATTCCAGACAGTATTTTGTATTTTTGCCATTTGAGAAACCGGGGGAGAAATTTATGGAAATCACAAAGTGCCTCCAATGTTCAATATGTCAATTCTAAATCATACGGGTTTGGAATAAGGACGAATATCTAAATATACCTAAGCTAAAAGGGTAATGTTCATTTACAACAATAAATAAAAAGAAATAAGGAAACTGAGGAAGTTTCCATGTGGAAAACCAGAAACAAATGAGCTAGCAAATGACTAAAGAAAGGGATGTAAAATGTGTTCTTGAATTCGCCTGATGTTACCTACCCATGCATGTGTACCTATGTTGAGCTCAATTTTTACAATAAGCCACGAAGACAACAACGAAAACTGAAAAACCAGGTTTATACTGGAAGATATTGAAGCAATTAATCTAAAAGCTGAAATTCCTAGTGGGAATAAGTTGTTGAAAACGAAAGACCGTTGCTCTTTAAAATTCTCAGCAGTAGCAGTTTTCCTACCTACGCTACGTACATTCTCCTCCTCCTTCTCCTCCCTTAATGTACGTAAGAGTTAAATATGTTCTAATCATGTACGGTTTATGAATAAACTAAAAAAGAACGTCGTTAGATTCAGCATGTCAATATGTTTTCCTACTATCTACGTCATACATGTGTGTGGCTGTTTGGATGGTGGTGGTGGTGGTAGGTGCAGGTAGCAATACGGGACTTTTCTTTCATGGTTTCAAAGCCCTGTCATCCATCTCTGGCTTTTGCACATTCAGCATGTGCTTCACTTGTGCAAGAGCATCTTTAATAAGCTGCACGTCCCAGAGCAGTAGCAGCAAAAGCCAGCCCACTGCGTATGTGACTTATGTGTTCACTGTACGCCAACATTTAATTGTAACAAAGAGAAAGTTCGATTGTTAACTGCTTGAAGCGGCGGATTACCTAACCCGCTACCTGACTGCCTCTAAACCTACACCACAACTCCGCGCGATTTTCACCCGAAACTCTTTAAACGTCTGATTTAAAAATTTAATTTGCGAAAAAGTATTTAATATAGATCACGCGAGCGAGGATTATCACAGTTTACGTCACAAATTTGCAAAAAGAAACCAAAACATACCACTTTAGAATTGAAAAAATATATGTAAGTAATTTACTATATCTCTCGAAAACACTTGGCATTAAATTAAAATAATGATCAGTTTTAAAAGTTCCGAACTTAGGCAAACGGTCTTTGAAACTTTTCGAAAAAGGAGTTGTACAAATTAGTAAAAG
>NW_020440825.1:531130-533253 GCF_000699045.2 Agrilus planipennis
TGGATACGAAATGAGGATCTCTCTATGAGCGACTCGAGTCTCTCGTTCAGAGACGCTAAACAGTTTTTTTGACAGTCTCTCGACAGTCTCTCTCAGCGACACCAGAGAGACTCGATGAGAGACGGAGACTCGAGTCTCGCTTTCAGAGACTCTGAGAGACTGAACATTTTTATCTCGGGGCATTTCCTTTAGTAACGGAAACAAACATTTTTTTTACCTACAAATATAAGATTAGAGATTATCATTAAGAAAAGCTTTTTGAATCGGAATATACTGTCGTAACTCATTACCTCTGTCGAAGTTCAACTACGTTTCGACTATATATTAACTGTCCTTTTCAAGTTCAGAGTTGAAAGCAGCGAAATTTCATGTTTGTAATAAAATTTTTTGGATACTGTTGCTAAAAGTATTTAATTTTCATGTATTATACCAATATTTAATCAGAGGTCTTCGTTCTAAAAATAATCCAAAAGCTTTCAGGAATATTACCGATTTAAAAATTAATAAATGCATTTATGCCTATCTAAGTACATACATATAACAACGCAATGGAGCGATCATAATTCAAAGCCTTTTTGCACTCTCTTTTTCAACACCAATCACATTATGTATATCTAATGTTTATCCAACACCATTTACAATATTGACAACCGGAAATATTAACCCTCCATCGACTCAGAATGTTTGCACAAATTATGAAATTCAAACAGTCCTTTCTTTTAACTTATTAATAATTACAAATAATTATAGTACGCTAATGTGGGATGCCACTATTTAAAAATACTTGGTGGTACGAAAGTAACAAGCTAGCAATCAGATATAAACCAATAAGTATCTTTTCTGTATACCTAAAATCTATAAAATATACCACGACTCAAAAAGCTACATTTTTGATTAATTTCACCTTTTAATACAATTTATAATGCGATGGTAGGTAATCATTAAAAATGCCCATACTTCTAAGTTGGCCAGAATTTATTCTTTTCTACTTTCACTTTTGTAGCGTCCAATAAAATTTCTGCATTTCCGCTTTGCTCTTTGACAAAAATGAAAAATTGAAGTGACAGAAATGAATGCTCTTGATGATAAGAGGACTATCGAGCTTGTGGGTAGTTCGAATTCCCACATTAGAATTGTGGAAGTACCCTATCCTTTATCAGGTATCTGCGACCTGGATATACAATACATGTGTATTAACTATTTCTACCCACAAGAAACAAAAAAACAGTTTTCTAGTACTGGATAATAACAAGATTGGCCTTGTATTCTTGTCTTGATGTGAACATCAACACCAAGACTGTCTAGCATGACTAAGACCGAACGGACAAAACCATGACCAAAACCAAGACCAATACCAAATACGCAAGACAAAATACAAAAATTATTATTTCCGGTGCATGACTTAAATTATTTGAAGTAACTTTGATATATTCTTTTCCTGGAACAAAACATTTTTAGTATTTGATATTTTCAGTTTGCTTTAGGTACTAGATTTTACTGGGACAATCTTGGTCTTCGTCTTGCTTATCGTTAGAATTGAACCTTTTTATTTATCGAAATCCATGCGTTAATTTAAAGCATCCTCTATATTATGCACACTCGACACATACTTCTAGAAGAGACAACCTTTTGAAATGTGGTATTGTAGAAGGATGCTAAAAATATCATGGATAGAAAAGGTTAGAAATGAAGAGGTATTAGAAAGCAGGTAAAGGTTTAGGTGATGGCCCCCACACCCTTCGGGGGTGGGGATGGGGGGGATCGAAAGAGGAAATCTCCCCCACTACTGTACCATTAAAAGTTCGTGGCGGTCTCACCCCCATCAAAAGTTATGGAGGTTCAAATGCCAACATGCCAATTTTTATACATTTCTAGGCATTTAAATATTTATATAGTCATTCTTAAACAATACTCAAAGGTAAAACTAATGAAAAATACATAAAAATATTGAGAAAGTTATATAAATCATTATTTAAATATCTTTATCAATAGGGTAGGTTAGGTTAGGTTAGGTTATCGGGTTTTGTTCAAGTGACCACCCTCTTTCGATCCCCCACCTCCACCCGCTTGAAAATAACTTTTTTATTTGAATTGTAGTGTATGAAAATTGTCAAAATAATCAA
>NW_020440825.1:534317-551535 GCF_000699045.2 Agrilus planipennis
TCCTCTTGATTAGTCATTTTATCAAAATTATTCCGAAACAAACTTGTAGAGACTGCTGAAAGTTATTAATGCTATTATGTTCTATTCTGACACCGAAATTGTATACATTTGTCTTATTTTGTTTGGGGGATGATATTCGATGTACAATGAAAGAAATCAAACGTTCGTCGTACGGGTACAAAATATGGAAATAAAAATATAATTAAAAGTTTTTAAAATTATTGATGTTTGCATAATTATATTTTTTTTTGACAAAAAAGGGAGTTAGTTGAAAAAAATGTGTTGAATTTGTTTAGTGAAAACATTATTTTTAAAGGCGTGCTTAATATCTAAACCTGATGCTTGAATTTATTTCAAGAAAGCTTCTCTAAATTATTAAACTTTTTACAGTCTTTTTCCAAACCAGAAAAGATGACAATACGATGGTACCTAATTAACGAGTTACTACTAACTTATCAAAACTAAGACTCAAATGTCACATACATAATATGTCTGAACACGTAAGTACGTCGTCGTTTTTTTCAACAATTTTTACTTAGGAAATTATAATTTTTTGTTACTCTATTTAGAAGTCGTATTGCTGTTAAAACACGTTAAATTAGATTAATTAACTTGCTCTTTTCCTGTAACAAACAATAATAAGAAGAGGCGAGACGCTTCTTAATAAATCAGTCTTTTTTTGGTTTCTTTAATAAGGAAGTGTAAATTAAAACGGCGGCGAGCCGACCAACACAAAACTTGAGAAAGCAAAGATGATACACACTTCCTTCATGTACTATGAGTTTGCTTATAGCACCTCAATTAAATAAGGACACACTCAGCGCGAATTATTAAATTGCATAGCGTAAATAACCGGCAACAGTTGTTACTGAATTTCAGTGAATTGTTTCCCATTGTCATAAAAGCTGTTTTATTAATAAAATTCGTTTTAAGTATCTTGTTTTGAAATAAGTCAGCTAAATCAAATATTCTTTAGAAAAATTACATAAGGATTGTTATTAGGTACTACTAAAAAATAAAAAAATTCTATCTGCAAGTTATTCAAAATTATCGACCTCTATATATTGGTTTTATATCGACTGCTGAAAGTTTTAGAATATAATAAGGCGTGACAATCTAATTAAAATGTTTCCACTATAAATCTTTAATTAATAGATGCTTTTTAAGCTTTCCATCGCAGGAAAACCTCGGCAAGCATGTGCGACTCGTACTTGACTAGTTTTTGATGTAAATTTTACTGTTTAAGTTAATTGTTTCGGCTACAAATGAAGAGATCACCTATTTGCAATGCCTCTCACACCATTACAATATAATATATCTCCCCGATTCTTAATATAGTTACAGCGAGATGACTTAGCGTCGCTAACTCTAACTGGCTGCATCCGCTGTTGATAGAATTAAAGAAAACGGAAGGAGCATTTAGTGGTAAAGTGAAACTTCATACACAGGCTGTTAATATACGACTTACCGTGCTCTCATCCGCGACATTGGCCACCAAATACGAACGTACACGCGTATGTTTACGCACACAAAAATTCATACACATGCACGTATACACTGGATACATACTTGCGTCTACCGAATGGTAAGTGCTAATTTGCGAACACGTTTTCACAGGCTCTCTAATTACGGAATGCTTTAATAAATGCTCCTAATTAGTTTGGCGACAACGACGACGTACGTATGTGTACAGACACATATTATGCATGTGTGCAACTACTGATGAAACTTTTTAAATTTGGTCCACCGCGGGTCCGCAAAGTACTACGAACTCTCGTGTGAATTCAAGTATTCGCATACTTATCATTGTTTTCGAAACTGCTATTAGGATATTAAGCAAAAAAGGTGATAAGATGATGGA
Organism: Agrilus planipennis; assembly: GCF_000699045.2. NCBI lineage: Eukaryota > Metazoa > Arthropoda > Insecta > Coleoptera > Buprestidae > Agrilus > Agrilus planipennis. The sequence goes on from NW_020440825.1 coordinate 536,179, forward strand.
ACAACAGAAAGTTGAGAGTCGCTAATTTTTCTACAATATCGGCAACCCTCTCTTATCGTGGTTGAGTACGTATTTGTGCAATAGAAAACAGCTGGTCAAAGTTAAAGGCGTCACCATCAGGCGTCGGGCGTCCCGCAAGGCTCACATTTAGGTCCGTTGATGTTTTTCGATATTTATTAATTATTTAAGCTCCTATCTTAATCATAGTTAGATTTTATTGTACGCGGATGATGCAAAAATATACCGTAAATCGACTCGGTTGATGATGCGATATTGCTGCAAAACGATCTGCAATCTTTTGATAGATGGTGTGAAAGAAAAACTCACGCGTCTTATTTGACTATCATATTCGACAAACATATCTGTTAACGTTAGATGAAACCATTACTTTTACATCAGANATGTTTCTACGTTCAACAATTTGTGAGATTTAGCATCAGTAGTTTTTTCTTGCATTTCTACTTTAATATTTAATACCCTACAATTAATACATAATTTATTAAGCATTTAAAAGCTCAGTTTTCATTTTCCAAAACGTTTTTCTTAATTTTCCGCTCGCTTCTGTCTTTGAAAGAACCTCTTACGTACTTGACTGTTTGTAAGATTTAAATGAAGACTCGATTAAAAACAATAGAAGAATAACAAGGCGTCTCGTGTTTTTTTCTTTCTAGACCTTTTAATTTTCTACAGTCAGCGATTTAATACGTGTGGAAACGTATCATTTACGCGAGGAACGGAGGGTTTTCTTTCATTGCGCACTGTCTCCAAGGACATGTTTTCAATGCAGATGGAGTTGAAATAGCGACTTATTCCTTTCATATTTAAAGAAGTTAAAAGACATAAATATGAATATGTCCCACTGTCATGCAAATTGCAGGTTTATTGCAAGGTGTACACGGCATTTCAATCCGAGGAAATTCTCGCAAATTGTACGTGTGCTTCCTTAGATACCGGTTGCCTAGTCCTTAAAAAAATTACTCTTTCCAGTATAAACCTGTTAGTACAACCTAGTGTATGCCTGTTACGTAAAAAAAAATTGCGACCTCATGAAATATGCAACTGTTTCAGTTGACGAAACCACGTTATAGGGTAACAATCAGTTGTTAGTTACTGAGCGAATATATTATATTAATGTCCTTATGTAAAAAGGGAGTATTCCCGTTTATTGAATAAATTATTATTATTATTATTATTAATATCTACCCTATTGGTGAACATGGGCATCGGATGGCATAACTCGGGAGCAAGTCTTTGGAGTGGTCAATACTTAATATGACAATAAGTTTTCGAATTATTTGATGTAATTGATGAGGAATTTAATTAATCCATCGACATATGGAGGCCTCACCTTCTCATAAATGTTCCACAACAGTTCCATTATTTCCCGTAAATCCTTTAAAAATTCCAAGAAGTAAGAGTATCTCTATGGTTATCTATATAGTGATTTATAATTGTTACATCTGGTAAACTGAATGAATTGTTGGCCCAGAATTTAGTGCACTTTACGTATGGTCTTATTCGTGTTTCAAGCTTTCTAACATATTGTCATTAATAGACGATAAATTAAACGAGCATCATGGATAATAAAATTGGTAATAGAGTTTAAATTACAAAAATTGTTATCCGATGCGATTACACGAAACATCTTCTGAGCTCGGATAGAATCAGCAGTCAATCAATCAACAAATCCAGAATTCAAGTCTTTCTTATTTCAACGCTGCTTTTAACCGTTACATATTCCTGTTTAATCGGTATCTGGGATATAAAACTTTGGCTCCATCCATTTTCTAAATTTGTGTAAGTATTAACGACTTGTTTTTTTTTCTGCCTGTTACTCAGTCCTAAAGTTTGCACACACAGCTTACTAATAAAAAAAATAATGATTTCCCTTTTACACCAACCAGCCAACCATCAGACCGACGAGGTTCGCGTGAAGCTATTAAGCCTCTTGTGGGCCATTTAAATCCTAACAAGTCACTACATTTAAATGGCAATTAGCTATGCCCCTCTTATTAACTTGTCCGGTATCTTACCCGGTCTCCTCATACATGNGTTGAGAGTCGCTAATTTTTCTACAATATCGGCAACCCTCTCTTATCGTGGTTGAGTACGTATTTGTGCAATAGAAAACAGCTGGTCAAAGTTAATGGCGTCACCATCAAACGTCGGGCGTCCCGCAAGGCTCACATTTAGGTCCGTTAATGTTTTTTGATATTTATTAATTATTTGAGCTCCTATCTTAATCATAGTCAGATTTTATTATACGTGGATGATGCAAAAATATACCGTAAAATCGACTCGGTTGATGATGCGATATTGCTGCAAAACGATCTGCAGTCTTTTGGTAGATGGTGTGATGACAATTTTATGTCGGTTAACGTTGCAAAATGTCATGTCGTTCGGTACACCAAAAAAAAAGAAAAACCATTGAAAAATCATATTCGACAAACATCTCTGTTAACGTTAGATGGAACCATTGATCTCGACGTTACTTTTACATCAGACGGCCCATTTCACGCTCATATTATCAAAATAACGAACAAAGCCCTTAGATTACTTGGTTTTATCTTTCGTAATTCTCAACATTTTAGAAATCCGTCTACCTTAATTACACTATTTAATACACTTGTCAGACCTCAATTAGAATACGCTTCGCCAATATGGTCTCCTTTCTCTGCGACTGATAAAAAAATGCTTGAATCGGTTCAATCGAAATTTTTGCGCAAACTCGCCTTTGTAAATATGACACCCATGCGTTTCGATGATCACGACTATACTAACATCAAAAAACTTTTCCACATTCAATCGCTAGAGACCAGGAGAAACATCGCGGATTTGACACTTTTATTTAAGATTCTACACGGCTTAGTTGATTGTTCAACTATGTTATCCAATATCAATTTTCATGTTCCCTCCAGACAAGTTCGCCGTAATCAACTTTTTGCTATTCCTTTTTTTCANGAGCAAGTCTTTGGAGTGGTCAATACTTAATATGACAATAAGTTTTCGAATTATTTGATGTAATTGATGAGGAATTTAATTAATCCATCGACATATGGAGGCCTCACCTTCTCATAAATGTTCCACAACAGTTCCATTATTTCCCGTAAATCCTTTAAAAATTCCAAGAAGTAAGAGTATCTCTATGGTTATCTATATAGTGATTTATAATTGTTACATCTGGTAAACTGAATGAATTGTTGGCCCAGAATTTAGTGCACTTTACGTATGGTCTTATTCGTGTTTCAAGCTTTCTAACATATTGTCATTAATAGACGATAAATTAAACGAGCATCATGGATAATAAAATTGGTAATAGAGTTTAAATTACAAAAATTGTTATCCGATGCGATTACACGAAACATCTTCTGAGCTCGGATAGAATCAGCAGTCAATCAATCAACAAATCCAGAATTCAAGTCTTTCTTATTTCAACGCTGCTTTTAACCGTTACATATTCCTGTTTAATCGGTATCTGGGATATAAAACTTTGGCTCGAACCATTTTCTAAATTTATGTAGGTATTAACGACTTGTTTTTTTTTTTCTGCCTGTTACTCAGTCCTAAAGTTTGCACACACAGCTTACTAATAAAAAAAATAATGATTTCCCTTTTACACCAACCAGCCAACCATCAGACCGACGAGGTTCGCGTGAAGCTATTAAGCCTCTTGTGGGCCATTTAAATCCTAACAAGTCACTACATTTAAATGGCAATTAGCTATGCCCCTCTTATTAACTTGTCCGGTATCTTACCCGGTCTCCTCATACATGGTACGTATTATGTGTACGGGCCTTTCCCTGTATGTACTTTCTACCGTCGCGCTCCCTCTTGGACGTTGCCTCTATGTCTGTCCCCGCTTCCTGATTACGTCCACTTCCTTTGCTTTGTACCTTTCTCAGCAAGGGTTTGCTGCTTGCGCTTGGCGGGCCGCAATTTCTTCCTTTCTCACAGGTTGCAAAACGGGATATAAGAATTTATTGCGCTGTCCCTTACGTCTTGCAGGGTGAATTAGCGGCACGGTAGTGGCATCACAACGACGTCACTGACATCGCCACAGCCTGCTTCTACATTAGACACAATACATCCGCAGACAATGTCTAGGAAACACGTCCAGTACAGGACTACATTTATTTGTTAGTTTCAAGAACAAGAATTAAACTGTTATGTTTCAGTAACGTACATTTTTCAAAGTTTAAATGAAAGCAAGGAGTTCCTTATATATTGTACCCTGATTTTCAAACTTTGGAGTAATTATCTCCGCGGGAATAAAATTGCTATTCAGTCGGAGTAAAAACTAAACAAACGAAGCATGCAACGTTTTGAAAAACCCTTATCCCAAGAACGGAGATTTGGAAAGAAAATCCGCTTTCATTATCGAAAGGGTGTGATCAAATGCTTCAATTAATTATCGTTTGTATGTGTTCTTTTCTTTGATAACATTTTAAAAGAATGGTGGAAAAATTAGTTTTCCTTACAGGTTAGGTAAGGATAGCAAAATTTCATTTCAAAAATGTTAAAAAGAACCACGTTGTTCAAAGGAAGGGTCCTACTAGGATACAATTATGGTAAACCAAGAGGGGGGGGGGGTTAAAAAGTGACTAAAAGAGATCCTTATAGTTTATGGACAACCCTAAAAGAACTGCAAGGGTCATGAAAAATAAAAAAACGGAGCGTCCATCTTGTTAAACTTTAACAATTATAGATTTCTAAAAGAATCTGTTGATAATATTAAATCTATTTTATCTAGAATTGTAAAATTATTATTTTGGGTGCAAACTTATTGCAGTTAGTTACATATGTATACCTATTATTTATAAATTTATGAACGATTTCATTGGCAATTAGATAAGCAGAAGCGACATTAAAAAACCGTAATGGTTTTATAATGTCCGAGCGAACTACCTATGTACATGAGCCAGAATATTCGTTGTAGATTTCTTCCTGTAAATTTCTAGATCCTTTGTCATTTTCATGTTACAATTACTTATCAGTTTCAGTATTTTCACGAAAATGAATACGTTTTGGCCCACATTTTCTGCAAAGCTCTTACTTGCACGTATTTCATAGAAAAATAATAAAAGTGCAATGTCCTTGTTATGTTAATAGCCCAATAAAAATGTTTCTACGTTCAACAATTTGTGAGATTTAGCATCAGTAGTTTTTTCTTGCATTTCTACTTTAATATTTAATACCCTACAATTAATACATAATTTATTAAGCATTTAAAAGCTCAGTTTTCATTTTCCAAAACGTTTTTCTTAATTTTCCGCTCGCTTCTGTCTTTGAAAGAACCTCTTACGTACTTGACTGTTTGTAAGATTTAAATGAAGACTCGATTAAAAACAATAGAAGAATAACAAGGCGTCTCGTGTTTTTTTCTTTCTAGACCTTTTAATTTTCTACAGTCAGCGATTTAATACGTGTGGAAACGTATCATTTACGCGAGGAACGGAGGGTTTTCTTTCATTGCGCGCTGTCTCCAAGGACATGTTTTCAATGCAGATGGAGTTGAAATAGCGACTTATTCCTTTCATATTTAAAGAAGTTAAAAGACATAAATATGAATATGTCCCACTGTCATGCAAATTGCAGGTTTATTGCAAGGTGTACACGGCATTTCAATCCGAGGAAATTCTCGCAAATTGTACGTGTGCTTCCTTAGATACCGGTTGCCTAGTCCTTAAAAAAATTACTCTTTCCAGTATAAACCTGTTAGTACAACCTAGTGTATGCCTGTTACGTAAAAAAAATTGCGACCTCATGAAATATGCAACTGTTTCAGTTGACGAAACCACGTTATAGGGTAACAATCAGTTGTTAGTTAAAGGTACCTTATCAGATACTTAACTGTAATTTCAGACATATTATACATACATGCATATCTCTATCTATCTATTTGTTTGCCGTGAAACCGCAAGTAGTATTTTCTCAAAATGTCGGTTTTAACATATCGAATGAAACTCGATATAAAACACTATATAAAGACTTTATATACAAACGAATTATTAACTATGAAATAACAAATTCCAACTGCAGTCACAACGAAGAAAATATGAATTAAAAACGCAAGTTAACAATAAGAAAGTCAAAACGTATCTAACTCTAAATTGTGTGACAATATCAAAAATTGTTCTGGTGCCACCACCGATGCCTGGTATGGAACGAAAAAATACGAGCCAAAAGTCAATAAAGGGAAAAACCCAACAAGACATGACTCTGCTTCGAGCTATAAAATACCTATAACCTGCATACAATTAAAGAGCAACGATAATAAAATTAACAAAGGTAGTTGCCGTCGAAAACCTTCACAGGACTAAAATAAAATATTGGAGTGAAGTAATAGGTGTGTATGTTTCATATTGATGTTATGATCAACCTTACTAGAAAGGGTCAAATGCTACATTCACAATGATAACTTATATCCATTTATCAGACAAGACTTTATACGCCCTTTGTGCTGCATTTGGGTTGCCTCGTGTTAGTTGCAGTTCACATGTGGCAGAGTGGCGAAAGCCGTGGAGATCCTAGCTGACATCTCCTGAAACTCCAGCCGGGATAATGAACTGATGAAGCAAATCTAACATATACCTATCTGTAACCTTTCATAGAAGTACCATCATCTACCTTATAGACGTTTGATTAGGCAAACATCGAATATCAGCAAACTTATAGTTATCTGTTAATGAGCTATATTTGAAAGTTGTCAGCTGGTGTAATCCTACTGATTCTCCTAAACTTTTTTTAAAGCAGACAGCGATCGTTTCTCCTAAGAAAGGTCACATACAGTGAAGGAGGCAAGGCGTTATAGGTACGCCACTTGTACTTCTTATAGACCAGCTTCATGGGATTTACAGGAGGAAGGGTGGTAGATCTTTTTGGACCCTAGTTGTCTTCCTCCCAAAGTTTTAGTCAGAAATCTTGTTGTTTATTTGCTTGTATTATTTTAATTATTTAGCCATTTAGTAAAAACTTATTAATTCGTTTGATGGTAGTACTTCAAGTTCACTTTACCTAGAAGTAATTTTGTAATCTTGGTCAATGCTTTGGGATCTTTCGGCAACACCAATGCCGTTTTTCCTCATAATTGCGTGATTAGGTAGTTTTTGAAATCAAAAATTAATATTTTCGACATGCTACTAGTAACCTATCAGTAGGTACGTATAATGATTATGATAAATGTGGAGTACCTACTTGTTTTAGCATCGTTGCATTTTATAACAGTTTAAAGGTGAGGGCTAAGGCGCTTTATTTGTAAAACGGCAATATAAAAGGCGATAAAATAAAATGCCAAGCAGTCCATACCGTCTTACTAAACCGCCCTGTGTCATTTTATGACTCCCGAATGTATGTTTAACACCTACTTTATTTCGTAATAAGAAATTGTTTCATTGTAATCATATTTTTATGTTTTTTTTTTTTTCTTTTTAAGAATATCAAGACGTGAATTTTGCTTTTACAGACCATAAAGTTTTTGTACATTAGAACCAAAAATAATTCGGTAATTTTTTTACTCCCATTGTATCTACGAAGATTTGTTTGTACGTATTGCCGTTTGCAAATTAAGGAGAAATTGAAACAGCTTGCGATAATGTTAATTTTACCACGTTAGCAATAATAAAGCTTTCGATAAGAACACTGCTGATAAGCTGGCGTTATTTTCATATGACCTTGATAAATGTACGATGATAACGTATAGGCCTTCAATAACAATAAAATGAGTGTTTGGATAGAAAACAACCTGTCAAAGAGAGCGAAAACTTCGAAATTCTTTTGAGCCATTCGAGCGCCCTTCCTTGTATTGGATCAAGAATGACATGTGTGTAAGGCCAACGACTTCATTCATAAGTTATATCGATCTATGGCGTGCACATGTGTATATGTGTGTAAAAAAATAGCGTTCAAAAGAATGGACCTGAATAACCCCAAGCTGATGAGGGGAGAATAAGAATAAGAGATCATGACGACGAGACAACCTGCTTGAGACGACGGTACACCAGCAGGCAGACATTACAAGGGGGTGCGGCAAAAAATCGTTAAGCGTGTGTTTATCGCGGACGAAGCACATGAGGAGTTGTAGTAGTGTCGTCTTCCGTATCCTTTTTTGATCCCAGTATATCGCCGTAAAAGAGAAAAAGAATCGCCTCGAACAAAGAACTTTAACTCATGAAAGTTATTTGACAAACACAGAATGATTAGTTGTTCTCCTAATGCCATACTCAACCAAATAATTTTTTTTTACCCAAATTGGTGAAATTATGTTTTCATAACATTTGCAAGAACATATCCCTATAAAATTATTTCTTTACAGGCTTCACTTTGCGACTTATTTATTGTACTTGTTATCGTCTCATGTTGGTAAGTCCTCTGAATCTGAGATTTACAAGTAAGACCTCAGATTTACCATTATTACAGCAGATACATAATTAAATAGCAATCACTTTTGGATGTTTGGATATTAGGAGCACCTACCTATAAGATCATCTCTTCTTCATCAGGTCCTTTTCATTACGAAAAGCCACATTTTGTAACACCACTTGAAAAATTATGAATACTGCATGAATTGTTGTTAATAGAAGTCAAAGCGATAAAAAAGTAGACGCGGCGGATCAGCTTAAGATAGAATTATTTCCGGCTTTAAAGAAATCCGGAAGGAAACGTAAGAAAAAGTTCCGCGTAAAAAGTAAGATTATTAGAAGTCACCTTGGATCACGTGAGCTTTGAATGAGAAATAATAGGTTTGTCAAACGTCATTTCCGTCAAACAATTGACTACTGACCATTGTTATTATTAGGCACGCTTCTCCAGGTACGACCTAGGAAACAATCACAAAAAAGTCGTCCGTACTTTGCATCGAGCAAGCCGTGCAGTGGCCGGAAGATTGAGGTGACGTCACGAGGTGTGAGTACCGCCGGAGATGAGCCCACTGATTGTTACCGTCAGGTTTCCGGTTCCGTTCTCGATTACTCTTTTCCAGCGTACCATTCGGATTCAATTACAAATAGCGAATACTTACGCCCTCGAAAACAACAAAACGATTTTCGGGAAACCCGTTATAAGAAAAGCGTTTATTTATTTAATAAAGCATGATATGTAAATAGGTTGTAAGATATATAGAACTACTAAGAACCCTGTTTACTTTTGACATTGGCTAAAATAGTGGATTATTAAGTACCTACTAACAAACTGGAGTCCAGGTACAGCTTATTAAGGACAAGAAGTTAGAGAACTTTAACAATAGAAAGAAAAAGCATTACTGTAGATTCTCCTCTAAGTTAAGTGGCTGACTGCCTTTGATTAGTCAAGAGGTTATTGTTATAATTCAGAATTGAATAAGCGGTTTAATTACGTAAATACAGGAATATAAACAGGTAAAAATAAAGAAATAAACGGCGAGTCCAGCTTCTCAATGTTTTTATAATGTTTTTATTACCCAACTAAAGATAAAGTGTTTGAGAATCTGTTTGGAGATACCATTGCAGTTTTTTTTAAATGATAAATTATTTGTTCCTGCTTTAAAACCATCTCTTAAATATGTTTTTCACCACTATGATGATATGAAAACCCGAATAATATCAATTTCACCATCAAACTTTGGATCATTACTGTTTCAGCTTCGTTCGCTGCAAGGACTTTGAAGATATAATTCAAACAGAAGTGAAAAACGTGATCAATTAACTAATCTATTATGAACTATATTTGTCAAAAGAAGTTATCGCCTTAAAAAGTCTTATACGGTGAATCATTTCCCTTTTACACATAGTACATGTATATCTAATATGACTTTTCTTTTGTTCCGGTTGTCTTTCGCTAATTGATAGGGATGGGTACGGGATCCGAATTAAAATTATGCCGCATTTTTGTCACCTTGCTTCCTACAAAAAGGAAAGAAAAACCGAAAGGTAAAAAGAAGGAAAGAATGGCACAGGTCGTTTGTGGAAAAAAAGAAGGAGAAAATCGGCCCCATTCCAAGTAGTCAATCCCCCGTCGCACCATCATTGCCGACAACGTACATATATATATACATATACCTGCGTTCGTTTGCGACAAATTATTTCCTGAAGAGATGTTATTCCAGCTATTGCTTTAAAAAAACCCGCGCCAAGAGCGTAAGACTTCGAAATGAATTCGTTAAGTCTTCATAATTATACAAATCTAGTGCACTGAGCTAAGATGAGGGCGAGCGGGACGCGGCGGAACGAAGGTTCGGCGGAGGAAGCAAAGACTGCAACGACGAGTGCAAGCAAAAACCTTCCCTAACCTGCCTCACACCACCCCAACCGCCACCGCCGTTGCCGCTGCCGCCCCACGGGGTTCCACAGTTTGTATTGATCTCCTGTTTCCCTTCCGTGAGCCCGCTTCTCTCTCTGAATCAATGGTCTCAAGTCGTTGCGATCGCATTCATTTCTCATTTCTTAAGAGTTGCCGTTAGTTATCGTCCTGCACTTCCTATTCAACCGCGTACTACATACCGACGACTTCGTCGTCGTCATCATAGTGCACCGACGCGTCGCAACCGTCGTCGCGCTGCCGCCAGCGCGTCGATCGCATCGTAGTCGACGTCGCTGTCGGTGGCGGTAGACGAGGACACCGCAATTTAATGTACTACATTTTTGCTCCTTGTGAACAACTTTTCGTTCCTATTCCCGTTCTTTTCATTCATTGCCACGGACGAAGAAAATGCGTATTCGTTGCAATCAATGCCTGTCACGAATTAGGAGCACACGAACTGATGCGACGCGACGCGACGGACGGCTAAATCTATCTGTCGATATATCGGGTGTGTTCTTGAAATTTATGAACAAAATTTCGATGATTCTTCAAGTCAGTTATCGTTGCAACAAAATGAAAAGTTATTAACGTAATTTATTCATATTGATAAAACAAATATCTGCCACCTCCACTCTTTCCTATCCTGAGCTAATCTTCGCATTTTCCTAAAACTAGAACAACCCATATACTTAACTATTTGCGAACAGTAATCTAATCTAGGTTTACCTCTACCCCTCCTAACTCCCGTTTCTGCCTCTAATATGTCTTTGATTAGACCTTCATGCCTAAAAAGGTGTCCTACCAACCTATTTTGCTTACTACTTATTGACTTGTATAAAGTCCTCTGTTCTCCTATTCTTTCCAATACCTCTTCATTTCTAACCTTCTCTGTCCATGGTATCCTCATCATTCGCCTATAACACCACATTTTAAACGCTTCTAACCTTTTCATTTCCGCCGCGCCCACCGTTCATGTTTCGCATCCCTACAGCACCGCACTCGATACATACACCTGTATCATTTTCGAATTTCTACATTAACCGTTCGCGAACATAGAAGTGACTTCTTTTTATTGAAGCCGATTCGACCCTGCGTTATCCTCTGCTTTATATCCTGTCCTGACTTATTCCTAGATACCTAAAATCAGTCACATTATGCACCGAAAAAACCAAAGTAGTAGTTTTTTGAAATGAGTTGTAGAAGTGTTTTTTGTATGAGTTTCTAACACACATATGAAAATTTACACCTTGATGATAGAGCGATATGGAACTCAAAAAGAAAAACGAAAGGTAGGCTGGTAGAACAGGTACCTTCCGAAACATGAAGGTTTAGCTAGGAACTATATACGTATACAAGCAGAGAAATACTTGGATTAGATTGTCGATCGCAAATATTTAAGGATGTGGGATGTTTTAGTTTGAGGGAAATATGAAAATTAGCTAGCTATAGAAAGATCGGAAACAGTAGAATAATCGAACTATTGTTTTTCATGAAAGTCCTGCCTAATTCTGTTTTACTTTATCAATAATTGATATTAGTCGTATATATCTGCTTATACCTGAACTCTCACTCTTTGGTTCTTCAATAACACATTTTTTTCTACAATGTCGTTCTTACTGTCGAATATCTGCTAAGTACGTTCAAATTTACGGTCAACATTTTTCCACTTCTAACAGCTCATATTTTCTTTTGTGTACTGACCTACATAGATTTTTACTTCCGCTATACTTCCTGTGCACACTAGGAAATAAAAGTTCCAAGAAGAAATCCTGAATGAGGAAAATTTTCGTTTGTGGTTAAAGCAAATAGCGGAATTACAATGCGCGAAACATTATACGAACTAATTTTGACTTCTAGGTTGGATGATGTCCAGGCAGAAAAAAAGAGAAGCGAACTTCGAAATTGCCAGGACGAACGCGACGACGTTTATTTGAACAGGACTCGCTGTTGAGATGATTTTGTGTTCGGGTAAGGGTCTGAAGTTTGTCTCCATTATCCGTTAATTTTTCATCGTTCGCCATACATGAACGTTGGCTAGACAATTTTCTTTCGTTTACTTTTAGTGCACTTGCACGGTGGGTGCGTTGTTGTTGGTTGCAACAGCACCAGCAGTAGGTACATGCTATACGTGTGTGGATGGTGCATCGTACGCTGCATGCGTGCAGCATCAAGCACGGAAGCCGGTGCATTATTTCTTCGTGTCGTTCAGTTAAGAAGACCGGCTGCGGAAGGGTTGTGAGTGGTCTTAGAGGGTGGCGTACGGGAAGCAGGGACGCCACCTCGAGTGGAAAATGTGATTTCTTCATCTCCTCTTACTTCTTGCTGCCTGCACTTGCTGCTTGCTTACCCGCACCCTTAACACCCGTTCCCGTCTCCCCGCCACTACCCCCTCCCGCCCTCTATCCATCCGCTAACCGTCTCTGCGAAAGCTCGTCCGACCTAAACAAAGCAAAAGTAAAAAAACCGATCCGATGGTGTAGTGTGTATATTATGATACCGGAGCGGCTTTATCGATCACGGATTTTCTCTTACATTTGCGAATGATTGTTATTGAAAGGGTTAAAAGGAAAGCAATTCGAGCAGCAAAACTCTTGCTTTAAGATAGCTGTGTTTTAAATAATGACAACTTCAGAAATCAATGCCCCATGTGTGCTTTCACATCTTTCTTCTACTAATCGAACATGATTTTTCTGCGATTTACTAACACAAAAATGCAGGCGACAGTACCTTACAGCAATACATTCTTTACATTTATAAGTACAACTACTATTGTGACCTACAACAAATGACACTCCATAATAGGCTTGTGTAACGGGGTCATTGGTAAATACTTAATCAATAATAATTAGAGTCAAAACCGGGAATATATATTTTAGTAGATATGTGTTAGCGGCAATGATTAGGAAGTAAATTTTTTCCAGGAGAACCACACACTAACGGATCCTACCAGGCAGTGGTAACCTCACACATAATATGTGATAGGAATAGCACCCAAAGATAAAAGTGAGCTTAGCCTAATAAGTATGTGCTGTTTAGTTGGATTATGATAGGTAAAAGTTACTCTTCCTCGGGTAAGCTTTTTTTACTTCAAACTTTGCCTGGCATATATGTATTTGACAAAATTGTAAGACTGCCAGGATCTGTTTCAGGCAAATTCTGTGACGTGTGTAACATAATTTTGGATGTGTGCGGCTCTCCGAGGAAAAATTAGGTTTATCTACACTATGGGCTTTGCCGCTACATACCTTGCTTGCCTCAGTTTAAGCATAGGAGAAAAATATCTTCATTAAATTCGTTTTTTAATTCTCATACAGAATTTCCCTGAAAATTGATTTGCGAAAATAAAGACTGTACCGAAAGCGATTTCATACATCTGTAGTCAGTAAAATTTAGTTTTACGTATGGTGTATATGGTAAACCTCTAGTCTCTCTTATAAGACTGTTAAATGTACTTTCATAACTGTTGAACGGTTGAAAATAAATATTAGATATGTAAAAGTAGGGAAGACCAATTGAATATGTATGCCCCATTTAGAAGCTCTAGAAGCTGTTCCCCATTTTAATAATTGGTTTAGGCACTACCTGTAAACCTAGCTAAAGATTAACTCAAATATATTACCTATATTTATTTGTTAACGTGTGACAGATGGTAAAAAAATAGTTACTAGTTGAGCCTATCAAAATTTGGGTTGTACTCGCATACTATTTAGGGAAACTTTTGCTACACTCATACTGTAAACACTAAAATTTTAATATTAGAATTACATTAATTAGGGGAGTGAATACCTAAAATAGGCATTTAAACCCGCTCCCTTTACTGCAATTGTTTAGTTACCTCGAAAGGTTACCCCAAAATTAACTAAATTTCCATCGGAACGTTTCAATCATTAATTTGGAGTCTTTAATAGTCAGATTGTTTCGATTTCAGTTACAAAGTAAAAACGCCTTTTTTACCGTCTTCAATCAGTTATGACTTTTAAAGTGCATTTTTCGACTGTTGTTTGACGTCTAAGAGATGGACAAACAAAATTAAAGTAGAACATTATTAAGGCATCCATTGTATAATGATTTGACTTAGAATATCGGGCCACGTTTGTAATCTGGTTTCGAAGAAGTTTCCAATACGAATGAATACCTTACGTGACCTACCCTCGTAATTGTTGCACTCGGGATTGTTCTCATTTTCCTCCATCCCTCTCTGTCTCGCTCAGAAACTTGTCCGTAGTTATACATTACAGTTGTCGTCAACATCGCGTTCTGTCTCATTATACTCGGACGAAAATCAATTTCCAGTAAACGTCTCGCTGCATCAGGAGCGAGATTTCTAAGAAAAAGCGCGGAACAATGCATTTTAGCCGGAGCATTTAACCGCCCTTGAGGCATAATAACGTTGAAACGTAGGTAGGTTGCTGTTACTACTACGGACGCGGACGGAGAGTGAACCGAGAAGCTTTCTAGGATTGTCAGCCAGTTTCCTTCACTCCGCGAAAATTTACAAGGACTTGCTAGGACAATGCACGAAAAAAGTTGTGTGTGTGTGTGTCTGTATATATTGTATGTACCTACTATATATATATGTGTGTGTGTGTGTGTAATGGGAAACGTATACATTTCAGGATCAAGAAATGAAGCTGTATATTTATATATGTACCTGCGAACGTTAAGATACGGACTCCTTATTTGAAAAGCATATCCTTCCTTGAATCCTTTGACTGCACTTCTTCTATTCTCTGACGTCCTTATGGATGCATTAGTGTTTGAAAAGGTTTTCTCCCGTTTTCTTTTTCCTGTCTCCCGATTTATAATTTTGGCGTATCTGTACAAGGACCCGCACCGGATTTTTCTTCTTTTTATATTGTTTGGCCTTCAGATCTATTCGTAATTGCCATAGGAATATGACAAAATTAAACATTTTATAACACATGAAGGCGAGATAGGTTGGTAGGACACCTTCTGAGGCATGAAGGTCTAGTCAGAGACATATTAGAGGCAGAAACAGGAGTTAGGAGGGGTAGAGGTAGACCTAGATTAGATTACTGTTCGCAAATAGTTAAGGATGTGGGCTGTTCTAGTTTTAGGGAAATG
>NW_020440825.1:552494-554600 GCF_000699045.2 Agrilus planipennis
GTCTGTATTCTGTCGAAACTGCCAGACGCGGATCGCGATTTCGATCTTTTTGGATCTCATCAGCGCGTCGCAGGCAGCTCCGACAGAACACAGACCAACTTTTACCTGCTGTCTTAACAGTGCGTCTTAGAAAATACTACAAATGGCGCAGAAAACGCCATCTGTAGCGTGAAAAACACTAAACTCTTGCAGTTGTGGAACCAAAAAGTTTCATTTACAACAAACAGATGTGCTGCAAAATGAAAATTATTTAATACTTTGATAAAAAGGGTTAGCGACACACGAACGGGTTTCCAGTTTCGTCTTGGAGAGATCCCAAGAGATCAAAACTAATTTTCAGTGAGCTGAACTGCGCCCGTGTATGCTAATTAGGAATAGGATGTATGGCTGGCAGCGAAAAAGGGAATTCATAGTTTTTACTTTTTAAATGAAACAAGGCAAGGGTCAGCACATTCATTCTGTGCTGCGCGGAAAAAAGTTTAGCTCTCTTTCACGTTTGATGTGCCGTTAATTTTAGAAATAGAAGCGAATTTTATACTCATTTCCTCACTGACTGAAAATCAATATTGAATGCATCGGGCAAAAAAGTCAACCACTCTTAGGCTCGCCAACGAGCCCCCTAAGCAAAAATAAATTACACAGAATCAAGTGACAAATCAAGTGGTTAACTCTTCAGGTATTAATCGAAGAGAACCACTCGTCAACGTATTTCATCTAATACAGGAACGCGATTAAAGCTAGAGTTAAATTAATATTCGCCATGAATTTCAGAAAAATTCTAGAACTAAAACGTTTATGAAAAATCCTGTTGTCTATAATTTGACGAAGCATTATTACAGTGAATTTTCTTATAATTGGAGGAAAACCAGTTTAAAAAACAATTATTATAGCGTAAAAGTTGGAGAAATCACCCGAGATAAAAATGTTCAGTCTCTCAGAGTCTCTGAAAGCGAAACTCGAGTCTCCGTCTCTCATCTAGTCTCTCTNTCTAGATTTAGGGAAATGCGAAATTTAGCTCAGGATAGGAAAGAGTGGAGGTAGGTGTCCAGCCAGTCTTAAGACTGACGACCTTATGATGATGATGAAAACATGAAGGTGTTATCAAAGAGGTTATTAAACAATTACATATACAACCAATAACCTTTCCTAATACCTTCAACATTTCTATCCGTTATGTGGTTTTGGTTTCAATTGCTTAAGTCTTTTTTGATAAAAACTTCGCTTCTTATAAAATGCCTTCCCCCGTATACGTTGGTATATGAATAATAAAAAGGTCAATATACTATGTGATGTTAAAAAAAAAATAAGGTTAAATTTATATGTATTTTGTATTGTACCTAATTGTACTGCAATTATAAATATTTTCTGTTACAGGATTATGAATCAAAATGGAATTGGTCCTTTAAGTGGTGAGTGTATTCAGAATTCTAGTAATTTTAAGTATGGTACAAATTTATTTGAAATACGAGGTTCAATTTCTACTTCAATTTGACGTCAGTAGGGCATGAATTTTTACGGTTGATGAATAACTTTTTTTTATTTACTTATAGACTACATAATTTTGTATCTTCGTGAATAACTTCGAGAAAATCATAAAAAATTACAATATTTGCTACTCTTCCTATAAAAAAAAAGCGGTAATCTTCCAAAAACTTTAATGGCTTTGGAAATAAATAGAGGAGCTATGCTATTTGATGCATTTTTCTGGCAATATGTCTGCAAATATTCCATATAATTTTAAACAAATACCTCTTTGTATATTCAGCCTTTTAACATGAAATCTTTTGTTGACAAGCATGCTATAAGGCATTAATTTTTTTGAAAAATTTAAGCTTTTTAGCCACAATATGTCAGAGAAGTTTGCTCATCATATTATTTCCGATAGAAGTGGTTATGTGGTGGACATGGGGGGATGAGTGGATGTTTGCTTAATGCTGTTAACAAGGGTTCTACAAAAAAAAAAATAGCGTAACAATTAATTACTTCATTTTTGAGTAAGCAGTAACTTACGGATTGTTTTCATTTTGTCAAATAATTTGATCATTTCAAAAATAGTAACATTTCAAATTTATTAATTTTTTATGTTATTATGAGAACATTTAATAA